>NC_139707.1:52675339-52852116 GCF_964188405.1 Protomyctophum parallelum
TGTTCATCAGCTGGATCTCCATACATAGAGAAGACAACACATCCTTTCACATCAACAGGATGACTAAACAAGTTCAGCAGAATAGTATAAAAGGAGCAGACCTCCCCTTGTATAAAATATTTCAACCAACACACTCAAGTCTAATCTACAATCTACAAGACCATCCATCCATATAGCTAGCCAACAACAGTCCCAGGATCTTGGGGACTGTCCAAGACAGGACACCGACCTCTTCAAGACTACATTCAAGACCTTTGACCTTCAGTAGACAATCACGATCAAGCACACCTCAGCCCATACGAGCCAACGTATCTGACCACTCCAGGTACCTTTACTAGATTCCTTACACCATCTTTCCAATGACACGTGTTAAACATCCCAGCTCAGGTTCTAATCAGGTCATAATCCTAGCCTTTGAATAGCAGTCCTTTTTTGAACCACTTGAACCCATAGTAGTCTATAGCCTGGGGGAACATTAGACAAAAATAGCCCATCTACAAGTTTACAATGCAACGCATTGTGAACTTGTAGAGCGGCTATTTTTTGGCAAAGACTAGACTAGGGTTTAAGTGGTTAAGCACTAAGTTGAGCAACAAACATGACGTGAGAGTATTGAAATAGTTGACACCCACTATATTGTTCAAGGCTAGATTTCTGACAAATCTGCGTTCTTCTGGGTTTTAGTTGGCAGACAATCGGCATACAAAAATAACCTTTAAAACTGATGTGTTACCCATCAGTTTTGTAACATCTGTCAATCTTCACACAAGCAAATCAAACTGAAACAGTCTAGTCTTCAAATATTTTTATTCACAGAATAAACAGAAAAAAATAGAAAAATAACCACCGCTCATCCGCTGAAAAAAAAAAGAAAAAAAAGAGAGGTGCTGGAGCCACAAAGGGAACATGATAAAAAAATAAAGGGAAGCTCCGCACACAATCAATTTAAGTCAGGAAATCTGGCCCTGAACATCACTCTCATTAGTTCGATCTCCGTTCTCATCTGAGTTTCAGGATCCAGGTTCCGGAGCTGGCTGGCTATGTAGAGGCCAAAATGGGCTGCCCCATCCCTATTTTGGAGCTCTGCCATGGCCCACTGCTCGAACGCGTCTGGGCCTGGGGCGTCACGCGGCTGGGCCTCCTCCTGTCCAGTGTTCCTGGCCCTCCTTCGACTGGATGCTATTTAGTAAGGTTAAAGCATTGAACATTGAGCAATATTGCAATATTGAGCTGCACTGGATTTTGTATTGTATTACAGAGCTTGATTTAGGATGGTATTATATAACGTTCATGTAAGGTCTGAATTCTTACCACTTGTAGAAGTGGGGGGCCCTGCCACAGGACGAGCAGCTGGTGGTGGGGGACCTCTGGGTCCCCGTGTTGCTACCCCCAGATTGGAATTGGCCCCGCGGTGGACTATAAAGTAAGTAAATTACGTGTTATATTGAGCTGAAGTGGATTTGTATTGTATTTCAGAACTTTCATGTCAAATCTGAATGTCTTACCACTTGCAGAAGAGGATTCTGGAGGAGGATGCTGAAGACCAGCAGTTGGGGGACCCGGTGCTCCCAGCGCTGCTGGACTCGCCGGGTGCACTATGAAGTAAGATTGAATGATGTGTTATATTGAGCAGGAGTGAATTCATATTGCATTTCAAAAAGTTTGTGTCAAATCTGAATATCTCACCAGTTATGGGAGTTTCTTGCATTTGTCTCTCAAACATAGGCTGCAGCTGGGACATGGCCGTTGGTGAGGGACCCGGGGCTCCCAGCGCTGCTGGACTCACCGGGCGGACTATGAAGTAAGATTGAATTATGTGTTATATTGAGCAGGAGTGGATTTGTCTTGTATTTCAGAACTTCCATGTCAAATCTGAATGTCTCACCACTTGTGGAAATGTGTGGTCTTTTCCCACGAGACCACGGCGCTGGTGGTGAGGGACCCAGGGCTCCCAGCGCTGCTGGACTCACCGGGGGTTACACACCGGCATTCCGACGCATCCCCGTTCCGACTCCTCCCCATTTCGACACCCCCCCATTCCGACGCACCCCCATTTAGACACCCCCCCATTCCGACGCACCCCCCCCCCCCCATTCCGACGCACCCCCATTCCGACCCAACACACAACCCCGCCTCCCCCAGCCCCCACCATGAAGCACCCCACAGTGGCCCACACACCATCCGAAACGGCGTCCGAAACGTAGGCTACACAATCACCCCCCTTCAACGCACAGACAAAGGCGCACGTGTGTGTGTGTGTGTGTGTGCGCGCGCGCGCGCACGCGTGCCAATTCTCATCTTTGTCGAAGCATAGGCCTATTCATCTGTCATTAATCCGACCATTTTATTACATTAAACAAAGATCTGTCTCGGCTGATGATCTGTCCATGAAAGCAAACGGCACGGTCAGGATGACATGTGACATGATCGCACGAGAGAGAAAATAATAATAATTGACTGCATACGGTAGGCTATAATGAGTCCAGGCGTCCAGCACGCAGGACACCCGCACCCTCCGTTCACTCCATTTGCTCGTGCGTACGTGTGTGCGTGTCGTGTGTGTGTCAAAGTCAGATTTTTTTTTTTTAATACAGGTCATATTTCTATCCTTTTATTAAATACAAATAAACGTATACATGATGTACATCTGTCTCGCCTGTTATTCTTGCTTTGTCTGCCATCTGGAATAGAGAGATTCCGTTTTTTTCGGAACCGGTGGGGAATGTATATGTAAAGGGAGGCTGCCTTGCGCACAGCGAGAGAGCGAGAGCGAGAGAGAGAGAGAGAGAGAGAGAGAGAGAGAGAGATGAATAATTCCGGGAAAGTGCCTTCTTTATATGATTGATACTTTGATAGGACAGCCCACTTAATTTCATATATTCCCACTGTAGGCTGCATGTCAATTTTTATCTTTGAACAGTGTATAGGCTCTATCGTTTAATGTTTAATTTTTTTTTTTTGCTTAGCAAAACTGAACTTGTATGCATATATATATGCAACTACATGCTGGACATATCTGTTGCGTGTGTGACTGTGTGTGTGTGTGTGTGTGTGTGTGTGTGTGTGTGTGTGTGTGTCTCCAATTCTTGTGCCCACGTAACCACGTTATTGCAACATAGGTAGGCCTGTAACGGACCCACAGGGAGGTTTCCATGGTCAATTTGTGTTTTCTTTGATCTTTTATTTTGACGTGTTTTCCTGCCCCAAGTCAGTTCTCCAGGGTTTTCATTGTAAGGGTTTCCTGCCCACAGGGCCAAATCAGTTTAATTGCAATGATCAAGTTCACCTGTGACTGTGAGGACAACGCCCAGGATGGGGCTGCAGGTAGCAGCACTTGATAAATGCTACCTGCCAACCTCAGTGGTAAGAGGATTGAGGAACAGATGCTGCCATGAGAAGGAATGGCAACACATGGAGAAGTTTGTCAAGGAAGGAACTAAGGACGGATGGCCAAAAGAGCCCTGGAACAAACTGCACATGCCACTTTATTAGCGCCTTCATGGCTGGAAGGGGAACAAGGTTAATACCTTTATTTGTCATATCTTGTATTTTCACTGCTTATGAATTTGATGGGCTTATTCTTGTTTGTCATGGTTGATACAAAGGGGTTTTTTGAGTTATGTTTCACAGTCAATTCAATTCAATTCAATTTTATTATAGTGTAAAATCACAACAAGTTGTCTCAAGACACTTGTTGTGATTTTAACACAAGATCCACCCAGAGCAAGCAATATTGCGAATTTGCGACAGTAAAAGGTAAACCGTGATTAACATTGATTATGGGTTCATGTGAACATTTATGCTGTTTGTTTAGGTTTACTATATGCATATATGTCTCAACCTTTGCTGTGTTTGTTTATGGATTTATTGATTTACTTATGTTATGTATATTTATCTTTTCTCAGTTTCTACTGTGAATTTTGAAATAATGTATCAGTCAAAATCATCAGTCAGTCTTCAACCTTATTGGCCAGCTGGGTCCGCTACAAGGCCTTAGTAAATTTGACTTGCGCACCAGAAGGGAAACGAAGAAAAGGATGACCAAAGACGGCGAAAAGTGGAAGCGCTCTGTGAAGTCCTATATGTGCCACACTGTAGGCCTTTGTTTCATTATGCAGCATAAGCCTCTAAGGTGTATCAGCGATACAAAATCTTTAACGATTTTGTATCGCTGATACACCTTAGAGAGGCTACGTTGCAACAGGCATAAGGCCGCGCGGCCCTCAACACAGTTGACAGTTCAGCACCACGGACAGTTCCTGATCACAGATTAATTAAAATTGGTTTTACATGTTGCAAATAAAGAATTCCATTTGCCACGGCCAATGAGTTTGGGGCGGTCATCCAATTAATTGGAAACAGGTGATAATCATTCAAGTTCACGTCTATAAATTAGCGTCCCACCGGAATTAAAATTTCTCTTCCAAAAAAAGTCAAGCCATGGCAGCACCATATGTCCAGATCGCCAACAGTCGCGGAGGGAAGGCCCTCATTGTGGACAATTATAGATATGTACGTAATAAAACTAAGCCAGATAAGATTTATTGGCGATGTGCCCACCGCGGGTGCGGAGTTTTTATGCACACGGGGTGGCTGGATCTCGAGGCCGATGATCCAGCCATCGTCGTGCTGAGGCCTCCAGGAGACCATGCCCACCCGCCGGAGGATGACCTCGTGGCCACCACAGCTCTAATTGAGCAAATGCTTGACCAGGTTTGTTATAGGTTCTTATGATTCTTGATTAATGTATTTTATTAATTTGATGTATTACCATTATCACGTGTTTGTGCTTGCTTACTGTGAGTAAATGCCTAAATTCTAAATTGCAGGTCGCTGCGGATCCCACCCTGCCCGTCAAGCGGGTCTATGACCACGTGGTGGCTCAAACTGCAGCAGCAGCACGGCACCACATCCCTCCCTTCCATGCCGTGAAGAGCAGGCTGGAGAGACGGCGGGCGGGCCTGATGCCTCCCATCCCGCAAAACCTGCAGGAGGTCGCCGTGAACGGCGAGTGGGCCCAGACCTGGGGAGGGGACGAGTTCCTCACGAGGCACAACCTCCAGCACGGGTTGCTCATTTTTGGGACCGATGAAAATGTGTCCAAACTCGGCCAGTGTGACCAGGTTAGAATCCCTCTCCCACATAATTAATTTAAATAATGTAATATTATCAATGCTTGAAAAGGTGCTGTGGTCAAAATGTTGAATAATGGGTATGCACATAATATATACTAACTTCTATCAGTAGTTCCATGGATAAAATCATAAAATGATCATTTTATTTTAGATCTACATGGACGGGACATTCAGGACCTGCCCACGGCCCTATTATCAGTTCGTGACCATCCACGGCCTATACCTGGGCCGGGTGGTCCCACTGATTTTCACTCTGATGAGTGGCAAGACGGAGGACATGTACCGCGCTGTCCTCCGTCATGTTCAGAGGAGGGTCCAGCGGGTCACACAACAACAGTAAGTGTGTGTGTGTGTGTGTGTGTGTGTGTGTGTGTGTGTGTGTGTGTGTGTGTGTGTGTGTGTGTGTTTGTGTGTGTGTGTGTGTGAGACACGTTACATGCATGTGTGTATATAGGCTAATAATCTTTTCCCCCCTTCTTTCAAATGTGCCCTGCGTCCACCCCTCCATTCATACATCTACAAGATGGAGTCCAGTCACTGTCCTGATGGACTATGAGATGGGCCTAATGAACGCATTCCGGGCGGAGCTGCCACAGACCCAGATAACGGGGTGCTTTTTCCACCTCTGCCAGAGCCTCTGGCGAAAAATCCAGGAACTTGGATTGGCAGGTGAGTGATGGTTTATTATTTTTTTCTTTAATACAAACATTATATTACTATTGATTGTTGAGTGCTCATGAAATTAGTAGTATAGATCGATTTTAGTAAGTTAACTTACTTCTTCACTCAACTTTTGCAGGTCCATACAGGGGAGACAGGCGCCTGAAAAAGTGGCTCAGGAAGGCCATGGCCACAGGCTACCTACCGGCAAACCATCTGAGGCGCGCCTTCAGAACCTTCTGTACCAGCAGAGAGACGCGCCATCTGCTCCGTCGCTACCCTGCATTACGTGGCTTCATTGACTATATGGAAGCCACGTATGTAGGGGAGCAAGCGTTGTTCCCTCCCAGGATCTGGAGCGTGTATCTGCGTCGAGGTGACAACCGCAGCAACAATGCGGTGGAGGGTATAAACTTTTTTTTTTACATTAGTATTAGTATTATTATGCTATTAATATTATTATTACATTTGTTTATTGTTTTTATTTATTTTATTGTTTTCTCATTCCAAATCTGTTATATAGGCCGATTTGCTTCAATATCACTATAGCAAGCGAATGCAATGTCAATGGGCAATGTGCTATGTGTGCTGCATGTATCCTGTAGTTCTTAATTCTTATAAATATGATTGTTTTAGGTTGGCATCACAGATGGAACGCGCGGGTTGACAGGCGCCACCCTTCCATCTGGGTCTTCATTCGCCGCATGAAGGACGAACAGAGGATGGTGGAGACCATGTGCGCCATCGCCGAACGCGGGTCTCCACCACCCCAGCAGCGGAGGAAATGGCGAAAGCTGGAAAGAAGGTTTGAGAGTTTCTTTACTAATTCATTAATAAACGGTTTTAAGCATGGGGTCCAGGGGAGGAGGTGGAGGCTTTGGCCTATATGTTAGCTTAATTGGTCATGCGTTCATCTAACATGGGTTTTATCTGAGTTGTTTAGCCTTTTACATGGGGTTTGCACTGTTATTTATTATTTATTGTGTATTGTGGAGCACCCCCAACATACGTTTTTCACAATGCATGTACTTGTCTGTGTGACAATAAACATAGTAGCCTAATGACTAATATTAATTATCTAATGCTTTTCTCCAACAGGATTCGGAGGCTCGTTCGCCAGTTCCGCCATGGACCACGAACCCTGGAGCAGTACTGGGATGCGGTGCAGTACTGCGTCCACAATTTTTTGTAGATCTGCTCTGCATGGGTGAGTTTACAAATTAATGTATTTAATTTGGAAATGTAGTCCATCATGTCCATGCACGTTGTATTCCACAGTGTGCCCGCGTGGAGAAAAAGAAAGTTTTGCACTTTGGGACTCAAATAATGTTTGATTACGCAAAGTTTAATTATACTCTCACACATGGTTCATCTCTGCAGAATAGCCATAGCCTATAGTTAATTGCCTGTCTCAAGCCATTTTATAACTTGACTCTGCCAGATTGCGGCACTTTAGTTTATGGTGTCGTCCACATGCAGTTAACAGTTTTGTATTGAGTTGTGCTTCATGAAATGTACTAATTCTCCAATCTGTTTATAAATTAATCAATCAATCAACAATTCTCTGCCTGCTGCTCAACCAAGTTTAGCAGGCGTTTTTTAAACTTGATCTTGAATTCTGTTATAGTCTGCCTGTTTTTGGACCTCTGCCATACCTAAGTTATTATCTGCCTAACGCCTTCTTTACTTCTGTATATGTTTGGACAGAACCTTAACGAACATGGACCGGACCCACCGACAAACGGCTTTGATTATCCACTCGACGATTTACCGACTGCCTCCCCGGAACCCTGACCCACGCTATCCTCTTCGACGACGTCTCTGCCTGGTCCCTTTGCTTGGGGGGAGGGGGGGGGGGGGGGTGAGGCGGCCTCACCCCCCCCCCCCCCCCCCAAGCTTGTTAATAAACAGTAAACACTGTCAAAACAAGTTACCTGTCTGCCTGCTTTTGAGTCCAATCTGTAAATTAATTTGGTGTCTGACAAACTGTATTTCTTGAAGTGGTTCTGAAGGTATATAGGTTAAGGTTAATGGTGTCCGCGATCATCAATGTGTACTGCACTGTACAGTCCATACACTTAATGTTGTTATTTTGATCTTTATTAACCTATAGGCTACTGAATGTCAGTCTCCAGGTTTTCTTCAGATTGTGTACACTGATTTACTAATTATTATGACACATGTAGGCCTATATTGCACATTATGAAATCCACTTATGTTGAGATTCCTCTCTGAGCAGCTTTAAGCTGCATGGCTGTTGGTTTGTTCGTTCCTGCCAAGTAACGAATTTTGCTTATTCATACAGTACCCTCTACAAGCCAGCACATTTTAATGTTGTAAGTTAACATGCTGGAAAAAATAACAGATTTACAAGCTATCGACACATAGGCCTACACTATATGTACAGATTAGAATGTTTTTAGTATGCGCCGCCGCGCAAAGTTATGCCGTATATGCATTGCAGAATGCAGCTATACATTCACGTCTTGTGGTCTGCACCTGGGTGGATATATAAGCGTTGTTCAAAAACGTTTGTATGGTTGTCGACAAGTCCTGCAAAGGAGCGATGCACTTCACTATTCTACCACAGTGGGCTATGCAATAAGTCTCTCTCTAGTCATGTCATGGGCTTTAAAGCGAGCTGGGCAGTGCGTGTCTGTGATCTGTGAGAATGAGAGAGAGTTCAAATCGTGTCCTCCTTTTTTCCATTAGAATCAGTCCTAAATAAAAGACCGGGTTCGCGCTGTGTGTGTGTGTGTGTGTGTGTGTGTGTGTGTGTGTGTGTGTGTGTGTGTGTGTGCGCGCGTGTGGGTGTGGTTTGGCACAAATTGGCAGTAAAGTAATTTTCCATAGAAATAGCATATTCTGTCAGTATCGATCAATTTGTTCACATATATTTGGTTCAAAGTCTGTGTGAACTAAACGGACCAAAATGCAACATATTTAAACATTTTGGTCTCTGATCCGGACCTTCTAAGCGAACTTTTGGGTGTGGAAGATAGGCTTAAGGCTGCGCATATTAGATACTAGGCCTACTCACAAGGAAGATAACATGAAAATATTGGATTAGTAGCCTACTCACAAGGAAGATTGAAAATAACAAGAATCATAGCCTAGGCCTATATAACTAATATTATACAAATAATAATAAGATGATGACAACAATGATGATAATGATAATGTTTATAATACAATATATGTGACAAGCATTATATTATTGCGTTTTAATATTCCCACTGGGCAACACGACTATGCAGCATGCAGGCTATATAATATCTTCTCGACCATTGAAGAAGACTCGCTGTCCGGCAATCATACTCTGTCATCAGTATAATAATAATAATAATAATAATAATAATAATAGAGATAGAGTCTGTCTGTCAGACAGACATCTCGACCGTACGTACACGCGCACGCACGCAGTGTGGTGGCGGGGTAATAATAATAGAGTCTGTCTGTCCGTCAGACAGACATCTCGACCAAACACGCACATGCACGCAGTGGGGTGGTGGGGGGGCTGGATTGATGTACGTATAGGAGGCGGGGGGGGGGGGGGGGGGGGGTCGGAGTGGCGGGGTCTTTCCCAAAGTGGAGAAACCCCGCCATTCCGATCAATAGGGTTCGGAATAGCGATGTGTTTAATCGTCGGAGTGGCGGGGTCTTTCCCAAAGGGGAGAAACCCCGCCATTCCGATCAATAGAAGTCAATGATCGGAATGGCGATGCGTCGGAATGCCGCTCTGTTCCCCTCACCGGGCGGGCTGTGAAGTAAGATTGAATTATGTGTTATATTGAGCAGGAGTGGATTTGTCTTGTATTTCAGAACTTGTCAAATCTGAATGTCTCACCACTTGTGGAAATGTGTGGTCTTTTCCCACGAGACCACGGCGCTGGTGGTGAGGGACCCAGGGCTCCCAGCGCTGCTGGACTCACCGGGTGCACTATGAAGTAAGATTGAATGATGTGTTATATTGAGCAGGAGTGAATTCATATTGTATTTCAAAAAGTTTGTGTCAAATCTGAATATCTCACCAGTTATGGGAGTTTCTTGCGTTTGTCTCTCAAACATAGGCTGCAGCTGGGACATGGCCGTTGGTGAGTGACCCAGGGCTCCCAGCGCTGCTGGACTCACCGGGCGGACTAAGAAGTAAGATTCAATGATGTGTTATATTGAGCAGGAGTGGATTTATATTGCATATATTGCACAACTAGACTTGAGTAGAGGTTTGGGTTGTGTAGTTTACCTTGCCATGTTGGAAGTCCAATATGAAACAGTTGGGGATTTGAAATATTAGACATTGGCATAATCATTCCTCTTTCTTTGTGCAGTGTAAAGGGGGAGACTATTCTGGATTATAGAGCAACTGTTGAACATTTCTCACAAATATTTTGAGTTGCATCATGGCTACATTACTACAAAACACAAACATCTACCAAAGTAATTTGTCTTGAGTGAGTCATCTGAATACCTTACCATATCTATGTCCAGCGGTGCTCCCATGTCCTCCTGTGTCCTCCAATGTGGTGTCTATGAAGCAAGGTTTAAACATTTACTGTGTAGGCCTACATTTTTAGAGTTTGCTGTTGTATTTTTAAACAGTCTGACTGATATGTATCTCTTACCACTTTCAGCAGGGCTTGAATCATTGTGCTCCACCGCCTGCTGCTGGCTGCTCCCTTTAAAGTAAGGTTCAAACATTTGTTAGGTACAGCTATGACAACTGATGTCCTCCACAATGGCAATGACGATGTCATTCAATCAATCTTTCAGTAAGCACATGCTGACCTGCAGTTGGAGATGTCCGGCTGAAGTTTGATGTCGTTTTCCTAGGCTCCGTGTAAGGGTCTAGGAAATGTAAGATCCCATAGTAGATCCATTTTGTTTTAGGGGCTCCCCCTGCACTCCCGCTTGCCTTCAGCTCCTTCATCCTCAACTTCCGATAATAGTCCTTGATGGACTTCCATCGTGATTTGCACCTGTTAACTGTATGTGGCGGACACCAAAAGCATTTTGAGATGAAATAGAAATAGTTTGTGTTCTGTCCTAATTGTTCAATTATGGGCAATACCATGGAGATTCTTAGTTTGAGATTATATTTTGGGAAACCTGAACCCTTCAACAGCAACCATCTCTGCTTCATATCTTGACAGGATGAAGTCATGTACACGTTGGTTGTTTTCAAGCTACACTGCAGTGTATGTTGACAGTATTCTGTATGTATAGTGGCCACAAATATTTGGTCCAATATTTTATATAATTGTATATTGTATTATCTTTGGTCAGTCTACATACAGTATAAATTAACTGGTGGTATTTGGGATTCATCATCTGCTGTGATACAGCTGCTGGATCGAAAATAAAAGTCTTCACATCATTGTCATCTGTGTGTTCTGCTTTCATGAGTAGGAAGAACATTGACAGTACATGATAGTTGTTTATATGTGTACTTTACACAACTTTGTAATGCTGGGTATAATCATTGTTACATGATTAACTCCTTGACATTGCAGCAATGACAATTACCAAACAATAGCAATATTGGGAGGTTAGACGGGAATAGCACATTCAACCAACATAGGTGCAGCCACATGGTCTATGGAATATGGATCAAAGTATTTGGTAAATGTTACATATACTTACGTTCAAGGCCTGATTCTGCACTTATTAGACGCCAAGCTTGTTCTTTTTTAATTGTATTTTTATAGTCGGTATGACCCAAGTTATATATAACTGGGTGCCGGCTTACACTCATGATGAGCACCTCATCTGTTGCCTCTATTTGTATGTCCTGCTCCTGTGACATGCTTGCTGCTCTCTGATATATATTGATTGTGCATTGGGCTGTTTTATAGCATGTGGGGGGAAGGGGGGGCACAATCAGTACTTGATGAAGTAACAGGTGAGCACCAAGGAAGAGTGGACAAAAAATGAAATGGGTCTGTCAGGGAAAAATAATGACTTTAATTTCACAAGAATGTTTAAACCTTGACAATTTTTATCTACAGGACTGTACGCTCAATCGAGCGTGAGACTCGTAGGGGAGGCAGTGAGCATACATCAGGGTTCTGTACCTTGTATCAGTCCCGGTGTCTATGTATCACTCCTTTCCTTACTAATTGCCAGAGTCGAAGGTCACCGTCTATCTCTCTGTTGTAAGTTGGTTGCTTCTTGGCGTACAGCTGGGAGATTTACCACTTTATCAGAGAGACACACCTCCTCACTTGTTCTGTTCAAATCTATATATATGACTGTTCTTGCTTTTCTTCCTCATGTTATACGCAACTGTTTCCCTAAGAGGCACATGCGTTCTCATCAGTCAACTTAAATCTTCTGTTTTAATAAATACCATTCATGAGGCCAAGCCACTGCTCAGATCTGACTTTATTTCATCTTGTCGCTTAAAAAGTTCCATGACAGGTCTATTTGGAAAATGTATGTTTTTAAGTACAGTAAATTATGCATGATTAGAACATGCTTATCTGACAATTGGGGTCTAATATTTTTACTGTTGCTACCTGCACATTCACAATCCAGTCATTTGGGTGCATAAACAAGAAGTTTAAGAATGTATTTAGCCTGATAATGTCAACCGTGCATGTTCACATCATGTACACTTAATAAATAATTGGGTGCCGGCTGACACTCATGACGAGCGCCTCATCCGTTGCCTCCAGTTGTCTGCTCCTCTCTGATATGTATTGATTGTGCATTGGGCTGTTTTATAGCATATGGGGGGAAGGGGGGGAACAATCAGTACTTGATGAGGTAACAGATAGGTGAGCACCAAGAAGAGTGGACAAAAAATGGGTCTATTTGGAAAAGTTCTGTTTTTAAGTACAGTAAATTATGCATGATTAGAACATGCTTATCTGACAATTGGGGTCTAATATTTCTACCATTGCTACAAAAGTTGCTACCTGCACATTCACAATCCAGTCATTTGGGTGCATAAACAAGAAGTTTAAGAATGTATTTAGCCTGATAATGTCAACCGTGCATGTTCACATCATGTACACTTTAGTTTATATGATGTAAGGTGGGTGCCTTAATGGCTGCAAGTCCAGGGCACAGGGGTGCTTTTGATTGATTGATTGAAATATTTATTAACAGTTTGCAGAATCACAGTACCAAGTTGACAGATATAAATCTGAGTGAGGCTATTCAAATAGCCAAAACGACCAGATACCTCAACCTTGTAAAGGCCTATTCATAGTCTGGATTTTCGGTGGTAAGGTGACCACCGCTCCGGTGGTGAGCTGACCACCGGAGCTGAAATAACGTTGAGCGGTGGTGAGTAAAAACAGAGAGAAGGGCTGGAGCGGTGGCGGTGGTTTGCTCTTCACCGCGGCTCGTGACGTCATGTTGTAGTTCGGTGGTCACCCCACCACCGTAAAACCAGACTATGTATGAGCCTTGAATCTTCACTGGAAAAGTGAGAACCCAAAGTATCAAAACGCCAAAAGATGAACTCTAGAGAAACTTAGAGTAGTGCAAAAGACCTGAAAAGATTTTGACACAAGACACAAGTTCTTAAAGTATTTCTAAGTTATCTTTAGTTTTCTTCAGATCCAGAGCGTGTACAAATGTAAAGAATAGAGGAGAGAGAATTCTCCTAAGTGCTCTGAATGAAAGTCACATCATTTAGCACAAACATATATATATATGTTCCGTGATTAGGATTCTGTTAATGACTTTTTATCTCATGGGGTGAGAGTGTATGTTTAGCCTCTTCTTTAAGGCCACAGTTGTCATGTTGTTATCCATTTAATCTTATTTCCCTTTGGTACAATGGTCAATCTGGAGTGGGTGACAGTTGATAGTGGAATTAATACACACGCAAATATTGATATGACATCACTGGGAGACAGGGCAGTCCTGTGCACCAGATACAAGAAGATCTACAAGGTCTTTTTTAACATAGTAATAAGATGTGAACATAAAATATGAAACAATAAATCATAATTAACAAAATACCCATCAACAAGCTCACATCATGTCACGTTGCTTGTATAGGCTACTGCTATTTTATGTCCCAGGGTTCAAGTGGTTAAACGTAGCCTACGAGTATAAAGTTATTTTCAATGTCATGGAACAGGGTTACAATAAATAAATAACAATATAATTCAGGGGTGCCATGGATGAAAAGATTACAGGGGTGATCTGAAGCAAACATGAGAACCACTGCTTTACATTACTTCAGACGATTTTGGACAGACAATGTTACTTTGAGGTGCCCAGATATCTCCCTGTATCCCTCGACATTCACAAGTCCCTCCCAGGGGCGTTTGGGTCTGTGAAAGAAGAAAACTACAATTGAAACTCCGCCCGTAGATGGCCTGCAGGCTGCATCTGTTCCATTGGCTAGTGCATATCACTGCCGGGTGACACACTGCTTGTCGGCAGCTTACATCTGCCGCGGAGGAGAGCGTCAGCTGTAGGCTGGCCGTCGCGCAAGTCGTCGGCGGAAGTGGAGCATTTTCTCCATCCACCAGCTGTCTAAAAACCCGGTTTTCCGGCTGCCGACAGCCGTGACTGTCGGCTGCGCAAAATCTTTTAGGCTGTGGTGTGGCTACACCCAGAGATCGCCTTGTGGACGATGCCCTGATGTATCACGTGGTCGTCAGAGTCAGTGCACCATTTGAAAGGTTTGTTGTCTCCACCAGGCTGAAGGCATGGGGAGAGACTATGTTTTATATTCCAGCCATTCCATCCTGATTGGCCATCATTGAAATCTAAAGTTTGCAGGAGTGTCCTAGTTTGAACAAAATGCTGCAAATCATCAACACTAGGCATGTAACTTGATTCACTTAACGCAAGATACGATTCGTATCACCATGATACCATTTTTCACGATATTTTAAACAAAATATTTTCCTGAAAAATTACCGTTTAGAAAATATATATTTTATATCATTTACCCCCCCCCCCCCCCCCGAGCTTTAAAAAAATATATATATATTTAACTACATTGCAAAATAAGTAACATTACTTTTGACAGTGCAGCAACATAATTGCCTTCCTTGATGAGCATCAACGACCGTCATCACCTGGGCACAGTCAGACACACACATCTCCCCTTTAGAGTGCTCTACTACTGAAAGTGACAAATCTCTCTCCAAAAGCAGTTGAATATGATGGAATATGACTAAAAAAATATATTTCAATAAATCATTCATATTGTCGGGATTAATATTTATATTCGATATCGTTGCATGCCTAATCAACACTGTATCATATTGCGGTGAAACTGAACACATTCACACTAGGCTGAGGAACAAATGCCACTTGACATTTTCAAATCGGCATCTTTACCTGTAGCACCTATCTGCATACAACTTGTGTAACTGAGAATATTATGTGACTGAAACTGAAGTGATAAAGTCTGCCTGTTTTTTTTAAAACTTTGTTTGGCCTTTTTTGGGTTTTCAGGTTCAGAGAAGGACTGAAAACACTCTGCATTCTTGAGAAGATACAGCAGCATCCAGAGTCCTTTCGTCCTGTACTGTGTTTCCAACCAACTCAACTTACAGCAGACAAGATGGATGACTTGTTTCTGATTCACTATTCGGTGGAAGGGAGCAACAAGCGAACACATGAGAACCAGGTGGTTGCTTTTTGGAGAGAGTACCTACAGGATTGTGAAGGTAAATATGGAGAAATTTATTTACTATGACACGGGTGTGTTTGTGTGTGTGTGTGTGTGTGTGTGTGTGTGTGTGTGTGTGTGTGTGGGGGGGGATTATTTGTAGATGTCATGTCAGTGTGTGTGTGTCACACGGAATCAATGTTTTAGTATTGTGGTTAAGAGTGTCCGCTCTGAGACTAGTAGGTCGGGGTTGGATCCCTGGCCAGGTCATACCAAAGATGATGAAAAATGGGACCCATTGCCAACCTACTTGGCATCAAGGGTTTGATTGGGTCCCTGCACCATACTAGTTTCATTTCCAGGGGGTTTCCCTGGCAAGGTTTAATTAATTGCAAGATGTTTCCTTATTTTAAACAATGTTATTTCTGTCTCTAGAGGAAGAACAAATTAAGCTGGGAGACGTCTTGGCATTTGCTACAGGATCAAACGACGTGCCCCCAGTCGGATTCTCCCCCCGTCCCTCCATTGAGTTTCTTCACAACGATGAGGTTGATGGGAGGTTCCCCAGAGCCAACACGTGTATCAATTGCCTCCGACTCCCCATCTACACCGACTACAGTGGTTTTAAGAGCAACATGGATTTCGCCATTCGAAACACCCAAGGGTTTGGCACAGAGTAGTGTAATGAACTGATCTACAGTAAGGACGAGACCAATCTTCTCTCTTTTGCTCCCCTGCCCTTATTGGCCGCCGAAAAGCGTGCGGTCTCCCATTGGCCCGTTCCGTTTCAACCTCCCTCGGCCAACGGGAGACGGCCCTTGTTCCAGTTGCGTTGCCACGTCTGCTCGTATCAAGCCTCGCATCGTCCACAAGACGGGTCGCTGGTTTCTGCGGCGAGACATGGCAACGCTTGTTCCCCCAAGCTACCCCACTGTAAGGAGGTGGGCGTAGCGGAGCAGAGGAGAAACACAGAGGTAAGGACATGTTTTATTTTAATCCATAAAAAAGATGATTAAAATGTCTCTATTTAAACACTGATCCCGAAAGAAAATGGTTCACTGAACACATCTATCATTGTGTGTTAAAGGTCTTTTGTTTTTACTGTTACTGTCATGACTGGGACTTATTTAAACGTGATGCAAAAGTTGATTCATGCAAAATGGTGTAATCGTAGGCACCACAATGGTGATGCATGTATGATGGAACCTGTATATGAAAACAAAAGTGTTGAAAACCACTGATGCATGCCATAATTTCAATGTATTTCGAACACAAAGTGAACAGACATGTATCTAAATGTTCTGATGAATTGAACATGGTGGACCCTGTTGTAACACAGTAGCCTATTTGTATTGAGTTGTGCTTTCATGTGAAATGTAGCCATTCTGCAAACTGTTAAATACTTCAATCAATCATAAAGCTGATCATTTATATGTGTATTCTTTTTTGTTTGTACATGATTGGTGAGACAGTGTTGAATGTGAACATGTGTGAATGACATTTGTCCCTGCTTTGTATCTGTACTCAACCTATATACAGTAATTATTTGTTTTTTTGTATGAAAAAGAACCAATTGTCATTAATTGATATATCAAAATCAAAATGTCATTATATCAGTTATTGACAATAATGGCAGTATGTGCAGACATGGCTTCATGTTGGTTTTTATTCAGGATTTTGCATACTTTTGAATGACACATTGATTAACATCATTGTTTGATTCTGCTTTTGTTTACACGTAGAATAATGGAAAGCAAACCAGCAATTCGAACAACAGCGTCTGGGGAGCTCACCCTCCTGCCCACGGCCGAAGCGGCAATCATTTGCCGTGACTTCAAGGTGGGGAAAGCGCCTCCCTTCAGAGCAAAGAAGGCACAGAGGGTGTGCAGTGATGCCATCGAGAGGGTCACAGCAGCAGGTGGAGACCCCGGTGATGGCCAACTTGTCCTCGGTGAGAGTGAGGTCCAGTTTGGTCAGTACCGGGGTCACACCTTCAAGTGGCTGCTTGAAAATGATGCAGGCTACACCCTGCATCTCCTTGCTTCACATGAGGTCAGTCTTGTCCTCTGTTCATATTAGCAGTTCATCTTTGTAAACCTGTAGCATATTTTCCCTGACTCTGTGTTGTTGTCGTCAAAACATCTCTGCAGGTGGAGCGTTCTGGTGGAGACACTACCTCCGGCCCTTGCATGGACAACAATGATGCCCTGACCCGCTACGTCCAGCAGTACCCTGAGGTCCAGAGGGCCATCAGCGCTCGTCGGGTCAGGGACGGCGTTGCCTCGCGTCAGGAGGAGGACGACAACGTCGTGGGGTTTGGGCTGCATGCCCATAAGTCATACAGGGCCCTGTATGACTCTGCAGAGGAGGAGAGGTTAGTAATTAAGAGTTATATTGTCTCTGTATATATATATATATATATATATATATATACATATATATATATATATATATATATATATATATATATATATATATATATATATCACCCATTCTTGAGATAAGGGACAAAACTTTTTTCAAACTAGATTTTTTTTTTTTTTTAAGATACATTCAAATCAAATAGATGTATTTGTAGACACAGGTCTCATCTTGAGAAGGAACAGGTTTTTCGCATAACATTTCTTTCTAAAATGGGACATTTATGCACTTAATACCTGATTCATGTCAACTCCGTCAGACACACTAAAATCCCTTTTAATTGAATTTGATAATTTCAACAATAATATAAAGTCCTCAGTTATCTTATAATGGCTTTCAGTAATCAAGTTAAGTAATACAATACAATTATTTTATTTTATTTTATTTTATTATTATTATTATTATTTATTTATTTTAATACTTTTTATCCCACGATTTTGTAACCCATTTTTCACCCCTGTGTCAATTATCTAATGTGATCCTGGGCTCTACACACCCTCCACCAACCTGGGGAGAGCAACGGACTTGAACTCATGCTTCCTTCATGCTTGAGTGTCCAAGTTGCTCCTTTACACCTGACAGGGGGGAGTTTCCCTGGTTGGACGTAGCGCGTGGAAGGAACACGTTATTCCAACCAGTTCCATTCCCCTCCATCAGGCGCCCCGGCTGGCCAGGGGGAGGCAGTTTAAGTAATACAATTATTTTAATATTGTTTTGTTCCAATATCACACTATTATGAAATATCCAATTTCTCAAATCCGTCATTTCAACCTCTATTTTCAATATTATAACATGAAAACCATGTAAAAAAAAAAAGAAACGTCATTACGTATCATTTCAGTTGGTGTTTCAATACATAAGCACAAAATATTTAACATAGAATTTTCTATTTCTTTGGAAATTAACAAAAACATGACAAGTTTAACTGATTTAGGTTCTAGACCACCTAGGATCTTGATTCTGGTGACTAATCCCACATTTTCAAGGATGAGGAATACAGTGGTACTATTTGTATTGGCCCTGTGACCATGGCAGCCATTTTCAAGTCACCTGGGGTTGGGTGAGCAATCGTATCCTGTATCTAGCCTCACAACTAAATACAGACACTTGGCCAGACTGCCGTTTGAAAGGGTCAAACCCTTCATCCTGATTGGGGAAGACCACCCCACCTACCAACCGAACAAGTGAGGTTGGGGCCTCCAGGTGGGCCAGCAGCCATCTGCACAAGACTGGGCTGGACCCTGCAGGAAAGCAATCTCCAGCCAAGACAATGTAAGTTGACTATAACAGAGCCCCAGAACACAGAGCTCGTGAGAAGGATGGAGAAACACTGGCAGGAGGCCACCAAGATACAACGCCACACTGCAGTGGCCAGTGAAGTCAAACTGTGCGTCTGTACCTGAAAGGGACAAGTCAAAGGCCAGAAAGCCCACCTCCTTTTAATGTCCTGTCAGTAGCAACTCAACCTGCACCTGAAATAAGCCCTGACCCCTCCCAGAGAAAGTTCATCCTTGAAAATGTAATGATTAGTCACCAGAATCAAGATCCTTGGTGGTCTAAAACTTGAGTTATTGGTAAAATAACAGAAGGTTGGTGGTCATTTTGAAAAGCAATGGCTGCCATGGTCACAGGACAAATCTAAATAGTACCACTGTATTTCTCATCTTTTAAAATGTATTATTAGTCGCCAGAATCAAGATCCTAGGTGGTCTAAAACTTGAGTTATTGTAAAATAACAGCAGGTGGCGGCCATTTTGAAAAACAATGGCTGCCATGGTCACAGGACAAATCTAAATAGTACCAATGTATCCCACATCCTTGAAAATGTATGATTAGTCACCAGAATCAAGATCCTAGATGGTGTAGAATTTGAGTTATTGTAAAATAACAGCAGGTGGCGGCCATTTTGAAAAATGGCTGCCATGGTCACAGGGAAAATCTAAATTGTACCACTGTATCCCTCATCCTTGAAATTGTAGTCTTAGTCACCAGAATCAAGATCCTAGGTGGTGTAGAACTTGAGTTATTGTAAAATAACATCAGGTGGCGGCAATTTTGGAAAATGGCTGCCATGGTCACCACGAGACAAATCTGTAATGGCCCTATAGCCAAAAATGTACCTTAAGGCATGCTCTAACTGTGTGCCAAATTAGAATACGTCCCATTATTCAAAAACTATAATTTTATTGTTTTAGGAACACTTTTGTCAACTTTGTCAGATACATGTCAGACACAAAACCTGACGGAGTTGACGTCTGACGGAGTTGACAAAATGTCATTTGTTTTCATCTTAACCCTCTGTAGTACAATGTAGCCATTTTGTTTTTGCTTCATTTGTTAGCTAAACCTTAACCCTAAACTAAAATAATAAACATTATTTTGGAATTCTTAACAAAGATCATAATAATGTCCTGACGGAGTTGACATGTAAAAGCTGTGACCTCATTGATATCAACATTGTTTGTTTAAAATATCAAACAATTGAATGCTTGTCAGACCAGGTGCTCCACTGTTGCAACAAATATAAACGGGACTTGGAAAAGGAGTCTTCAGGCTAAATCTGTCGACAATATTTTCTGATTAATTTAAGACTTAAAAAACCTGACGGAGTTGACGGGAGACGTGGGACACACATTTGATATGAGATATCTAATGGAAAATATAAATTAGAATTAACTGTGTATATTGTTTGCTATGTTGTTGACAATCTACTTTAATTTAGTATGTATATTTATGTGATTGTGACAGTATTAGACACTTTTTTAGCAGTTTGAAATTGTGACCACTTGCTGGGGACAGGCTAAATACAGGCGTTTTTGGGTACAGTGCCTGCTTTTAACTAATTCAATTGTATCTGTACAATTTGGCTGTGCTTCCTGGGGTATTAATGCACTATAACAAAAATAGGTTAGTACACTAACTTTTGCACATTGCTATAATAGCTTATAATCTACTTGTAATTTAAAACACTCTATAAGTCTGCTCGCTCACTCACTCACTCTCTCTGTAAGTTTGCTCACCGACTTGTAAAGCTGCTTTGCAAGGTTTCTTTTAAAACTGCTAAACAAATAAATACTAATTGAAATCTTTTTTTGTTTTGTTTGAGTGCTAAACAATAAAAAGCCTAATTCAAATGTTGATTTGTCTCCGAGCTCCCACTGTAGGCCGCCCTAGAGAGCGGTCTGCTAACACAGCCGGCTCACTGCTCACTGCCACTGCCAGAACTCCTGGTTCAGCGTAAGTATTACATTTAATGTACATTACCAGTAACAGTATACACAGGAAGAAGGAGAATAGCAGTGATTGATGTGTCTATGTCTCTTCTGAATGTTGTCAAAGGCCTCTGGTCCCAAGGTTGGCTGACCTTCTGGGACGTCGGAAAATGTCCACCGTGGAACTGCAGTGCAAGACGGCCAAAATGTTTGCAGCATTCAAGCCTGCAGTTCCAAGTAACTCACTCTGTTCATCACTGTGATGACATGCATGTATCTCACACTTTTCACATGTGACAAACTGTCTTAAGGTGAAACATTCACACTTGTACTCGTGATTCGTGAGCTGTGAATTAAGACAAACACATGTTGCAATAGTTATGTTTTACTGGTGATAATGTAATGGCCTGAAAAGTGTACCCCTAATAATAATAATATTACATTTCTCCATTATCTTGTTTGTTCCTTGAATGTGAATCTTGTATGTTTTCATGCTCTGTGTGTCATTCAGGGACACCTGACCGACCAGCCCCACGACCAGCCCCATGACCAGCGCTACCACCACCTTCACAGCTCCATACTGGAGCTGATGATGCCCTGTTTCTGGCATCCCTCCTAGAAACAGAGAGCTGTAAGGATGTTGAGAGCTCTTGTTTGTGGTGTTTAGGTCTCACACACACATTTAAGGTCCAACTGTTTGATTATTTTTCCTTTAACGTGCAGCCGCTGTGTCGGTACCAGTGCCTGCAGCCCCCGGGCAGACACCACCAGCACCTCAGGGTCCGGTCGCAGAGCCTGCAGTTCCCCTGCAGACACCCGCAGGGCCTCAGGGTCCGGTCCCAGTGCCTGCAGCCCCCGTGCAGACACCCGTAGCGCCTCAGGGTCCTACCCACATGCTGGTACCAGAGCCAGCAGACCCCCTGCAGTTGGCAGCTCCTCCCACTGATGTTGTGAGTAAAAGCTTTTTGACTCAGGGCAAAAATAGCCAATCTACAAGCTCGCACTCATTGTGAAAATCGTTGTGAACTTGTAGATCGGCAAAAATGTTTTCACTTTTTCCAGGTTGTTCTTCTATCTGGCTGGAAGTCTTCACTTCCCCCAGAACAGCAGAAGTGGGTGGCACAGGCGGCTGTCGGCCGTGACAGCAGGGGGTACCTGGACATCAAGCCGTCTCTGACCAGCATGTGGGTATATCCTCCTGGACCCCGGCCTACGTACAACCAGCCACCCTCATCACCTGATGCCTTCTTCCAGAGTCGGCTGTTCCTCTGGATTCCCGTCCGCCTATGGGAATTCAAGCCACTCTGTGCAGACCCAAATTGTCGGCGTGAGAAACGTCGGCTGACAAAATGCGGTCTGTACAAGACCATCCGGAAGGTCTTGGACATCGACGGCTGGTACTTCATGGCCACGGAGTACCTTGAATGCCGTCGGTGCAAGAAGAAGGTGTCAGCGTGGTCGCAGGACATTTTGGATCAGCTGGATCCGGATCAGCGTGAGCAGTTCCCTGCTATCCTCACCTACCGGTTAGTGTTTTCATTTCAAAAGTTGTATTGATCCTGTGTGTGTGTGTGTGTGTGTGTGTGTGTGTGTGTGTGTGTGTGTGTGTGTGTGTGTGTGTGTGTGTGTGTGTGTTTGGGAAAATGAACAAAAGGCCCTCTCTCCCTGTCTCTCTCTCTCCCTGTCTTTCTAACAGGCTGTCCTGCGACAAGAGGGTGGCTCGCTTGATGCAGGAGCGCACTTTGGGGAACAGTGCCTCCTGCCTCTACAAGCAGCTGTGCAAACAGCACCACCTCGACTGGAGGGCACGGTCCATCAGGTACCTCTCCATGTGCCGCAAGTTTCTGGGGAACTTCACGGCGACACCCCCACCCCAAAGGGTGCCAGTGCCCACTCCAAAATGGCTGCTAACAGTATATGCCCAGGATGTGCTGTCACGGCTTGAGGAGTTGAAGTCCAAGGTCAGCTCAGTGTATGGGTCCGTCTTAAAGATGGACTCAACTAAGAAGGTAAAGCATTTCAGTTATAAATATTGTAATGAATAATGTCTTGTTTCTTTTGTGGGAGGTGTTTTCACTTTAAAAATGCATTATTTTGAGCCCCTATAGAAAGAAAAACATGTTCTCAGCCGCCTGTAATTGTGTGTGCATATTCAGGTGACCAAGAAACTTGCGGGCGACGCTGCACACACCGCCGAGTGGGTCACCAATGTGGGCAACGAGATGGGGCAGGTCCTCATCTCGGTGCTCACAGAATGTGAGGGCAAAGGCCTGCTGCCCATGTGCGCGGGACTGGTGCAGCGTTACGCCAACGCTGGAGAGGACCCTCCCCAGCTCCTCTATGTGGACCGGGACTGCTGTTCCATCCGGGGGAGGTCCTTGGCCGCCAACATGTTTCCAGAGTGGAACCAGCTGGTGGTGAGGCTCGATGTGTGGCACTTCATGCGCCGGCTGTCGCTGGGTGTCACCACTGAGAGCCACCAGCTGCATGGCCTGTTCATGGGGCGACTATCACACTGCATATTTGCCTGGGATGCAGAGGATGTCGCCCTGCTACGACAGGCCAAGCGGTCGGAGCTGGTGGAGAAGCAGCGGTGGGCCAGTCCGTCCGATGCCCAGGTGAATTAATATGTGTTACTGTAACATACTTTAAGTTTTTCTTTTTTCTCTCTCTCATTTTATTATTATTGACATGTTCTATTTTTTATTGTGAAGCACTTTGTGGCTCTAAGGTGCTCTACAAATGAACTTTACTTACTTACATACTTACTTGCTTGCAGGTCACCAGCAACCTCACTCCCAAAGAGCTGGCACGTGCGGCTCTTTGAGGAGCTGCTGGAGGCGGTCAAGGACGCGACAGACAGCATGGGGGTGCCGCTGCTGGACCGTGCAAAAATGGCGGACATATGGCAGTCTCAGAAACGCCACATCGAGTGCATCCAGGACCCTGTGGAGGTGCAGCTCTACAGGAAGACGGGTGAGCTGACCAAGGGAGGAGTTGTGCTGCCCGTCTTCAGATGTGCCCGCGGGACAACTTTGTTGGAGTCATTCCACCTGCACCTCAACCGCTTTATCCCTGGTGAGTATCTAGTACAAGAGAGTGGGGAAGGCGTGCGTGCGTGCGTGTCTGTAACTACTTTTTTTTACCCTCACACCTGTCATGTTTTAGGTACAAGTGCAAACGCCCTGCACTTCCAGGCATACCTGGTAGAGGGGTTGGCGCGGTGGAATGACGACCGCATGGCAGCATCACTGGACATCGATGGCGTTTCTGAGATTTGCTACAGTGGCCAGATGCAGCACTTCCACAACCAGCTGAGTCAGGATGTCCTGGGACTCAAGCTGGAAGTGGACTACCCTTTGCCTGGAGAGTATACAGGTGAACTGATAGGGCTAGAGTACCTATACTCCCAGACAGAGAAAGTGCTGCATCTTGACGTTGGCAGGGATCCCGATGTTCCGGATGGGATCGGCGACGAGGACGACTACGAGGTGGAAGACGAGGGCTTTGAGGACGCGGCATTGGTGGACGACGACCCCACCCTGTCACTATACAGCCTGGAGGAAACGCTGCCACCCATTGCCCGCCCGGCAGCCCCGTCTTCCACGACCGTAGCGCCTACGCCGACCCAATCGGACCCTGCCGACATGCCACTGTCTGGGCCAGCCGAGCAGAGGACCGTCCCTGACAGCCAGGCCGCTCCCCAGGATGAGGATGATGCCACACCTGGGCCAGCAGAGGCTGCTCCCCAGGATGATGGCACACCTGGGCAAGCTGGGGAGCCCGACGATGTATGTATTGTACACAGCATCATGATTGATGAGTAGGAACGAGTCCGTATGTGACTTTAGAACTTTAGAATTTCCATTTTTTGTTTCTATTTTTGTTTAGGATGCCATGGGTCCTGATGGAGCCATGGGTTACCAGCATGTCGTCTGCCTGGCTGTCAGTCTGGTGAAGCTGCGACACCAGCATGCTGTGATGCGGGCCAAGGAGGAGGAGATTCTCGCCCTCTGGGAAAAGCTTCCAGAGGGTGACAAGAAAGCAGTCTCCTACTCCCCACGCCACAAGGTCCGACTCACAGCGGGGCGGTTCAGGGCCAAGCCTTCCAAGACATCTGTCATTCCTGGGACAGACAGTGTGAAGCGGTAAGCTGTTGGCATATAGTGCTTATTATTTTCCATAGAAATAAGCCAATTCCAATAAGCAAATAGATTAATGAATACATTAATATTATTATAGTATTGTCATTACCTGTGCTTTTCTTTGGTTGTTTATTTTACAGCTCTATGCTCGGCCCCGGTTCTCCTGCACAGTGGCCCGACAGCACCCGCCTTGTCGAGGCCATGTGCATTCAGCTGAGCCGCATCTACCCTGCTGGCAGGAGTTTTTGCGGCAGGCGGCTGAACCGGTGGGGGTTGGTGAAGCGGGACTACTGCAAGGTCAGGGACTTAGTCCTTGCCAACCCAACCCTCATGTAGTCCAGGCAAAATAGCATTTCCAGACAGACTAATTAAAAGAGAATTTTTTTCAACAGATATCATTTCTATGAGGTGTCTAGAATAACATACTAAAAGTCCTAAGAAATCCTAGATGCGGAAATATGTTTAATTCTCATCAATTCAAGATGTGTGCTAATACCTCGAGAAAACTAAACACCCTAATGGGCTTTTTTTTTTCTTTTGTCCTATCACAATGAAACTTTCCACAATGAATCTTAACATGAAAACTAAACTTTTTTGTATTACAAGTTTCTCTGAAACTTAATTTGAATATGCAAATTAGCTTAATATATATTGAATATGCCCACATTTGCATATCACGAAAATTACTTTCCCCCAAAATGTATAATATTTACATTGTTGTTTGTTAATGATATCAAACACACTGATCAGACTTTCATGAACCATTTCATCGAAATATTGTGACTTCATAGAAAAAATAAAACACCATTCATATGTATGACAAATGCATAAATCCGTCAAATCTTCCTCCAACCATCCTACTGCTAATGGTTGATGGCAATGCTGCTTTTGGACTGGCTTCTAACCTGAAACCTGCCGGGCTTGGTTGTACCTACCGGGGGCATAACCCCCACCAGCAGTGTTTCAGTCCATCCCAGTCTTCTTGTTCCTGTACTCTGCAGACACGCCTGAAGCTGTTGCAGGCCATCTCCCACCTCCAGGTAGACTCCATCACACATCTCCCACCTCCAGGTAGACTCCATCACACAGCTCTGTCACCTCCAGGTAGACTCCATCACACAGCTCTGTCTCCTCCAGGTAGACTCCATCACACAGCTCTGTCACCTCCAGGTAGACTCCATCACACAGCTCTGTCACCTCCAGGTAGACTCCATCACACAGCTCTGTCTCCTCCAGGTAGACTCCATCACACAGCTCTGTCTCCTCCAGGTAGACCCCATCACACAGCTCTCCCACCTCCAGGTAGACTCCATCACACAGCTCTGTCTCCTCCAGGTAGACTCCATCACACAGCTCTGTCTCCTCCAGGTAGACTCCATCACACAGCTCTGTCTCCTCCAGGTAGACTCCATCACACATCTCCCACCTCCAGGTAGACTCCATCACACAGCTCTGTCTCCTCCAAGTAGACTCCATCACACAGCTCTGTCTCCTCCAGGTAGACTCCATCACACATCTCCCACCTCCAGGTAGACTCCATCACACAGCTCTGTCTCCTCCAGGTAGACTCCATCACACAGCTCTGTCTCCTCCAGGTAGACTCCATTACACATCTCCCACCTCCAGGTAGACTCCATCACACAGCTGTCTCCTCCAGGTAGACTCCATCACACATCTCCCACCTCCAGGTAGACTCCATCACACAGCTCTGTCTCCTCCAGGTAGACTCCATCACACAGCTCTGTCTCCTCCAGGTAGACTCCATCACACAGCTCTGTCTCCTCCAGGTAGACTCCATCACACAGCTCTCCCACCTCCAGGTAGACTCCATCACACAGCTCTGTCTCCTCCAGGTAGACTCCATCACACAGCTCTGTCACCTCCAGGTAGACTCCATCACACAGCTCTGTCACCTCCAGGTAGACTCCATCACACAGCTCTGTCACCTCCAGGTAGACTCCATCACACAGCTCTGTCTCCTCCAGGTAGACTCCATCACACAGCTCTGTCTCCTCCAGGTAGACCCCATCACACAGCTCTCCCACCTCCAGGTAGACTCCATCACACAGCTCTGTCTCCTCCAGGTAGACTCCATTACACATCTCCCACCTCCAGGTAGACTCCATCACACAGCTGTCTCCTCCAGGTAGACTCCATCACACATCTCCCACCTCCAGGTAGACTCCATCACACAGCTCTGTCTCCTCCAGGTAGACTCCATCACACAGCTCTGTCTCCTCCAGGTAGACTCCATCACACAGCTCTGTCTCCTCCAGGTAGACTCCATCACACAGCTCTGTCACCTCCAGGTAGACTCCATCACACAGCTCTGTCACCTCCAGGTAGACTCCATCACACAGCTCTGTCACCTCCAGGTAGACTCCATCACACAGCTCTGTCTCCTCCAGGTAGACTCCATAACACAGCTCTGTCTCCTCCAGGTAGACCCCATCACACAGCTCTCCCACCTCCAGGTAGACTCCATCACACAGCTCTGTCTCCTCCAGGTAGACTCCATCACACAGCTCTGTCTCCTCCAGGTAGACTCCATCACACAGCTCTGTCTCCTCCAGGTAGACTCCATCACACAGCTCTGTCTCCTCCAGGTAGACTCCATCACACAGCTCTGTCACCTCCAGGTAGACTCCACCACACAGCTCTGTCACCTCCAGGTAGACTCCATCACACAGCTCTGTCACCTCCAGGTAGACTACATCACACAGCTCTGTCTCCTCCAGGTAGACTCCATCACACAGCTCTGTCTCCTCCAGGTAGACCCCATCACACAGCTCTGTCTCCTCCAGGTAGACCCCATCACACAGCTCTGTCTCCTCCAGGTAGACTCCATCACACAGCTCTGTCACCTCCAGGTAGACTCCATCACACAGCTCTGTCTCCTCCAGGTAGACCCCATCACACAGCTCTGTCTCCTCCAGGTAGACTCCATCACACAGCTCTGTCACCTCCAGGTAGACTCCATCACACAGCTCTGTCACCTCCAGGTAGACTCCATCACACAGCTCTGTCACCTCCAGGTAGACTCCATCACACAGCTCTGTCACCTCCAGGTAGACTCCATCACACAGCTCTGTCTCCTCCAGGTAGACTCCATCACACAGCTCTGTCACCTCCAGGTAGACTCCATCACACAGCTCTGTCTCCTCCAGGTAGACTCCATCACACAGCTCTGTCTCCTCCAGGTAGACTCCATCACACAGCTCTGTCTCCTCCAGGTAGACTCCATCACACAGCTCTGTCTCCTCCAGGTAGACTCCATCACACAGCTCTGTCACCTCCAGGTAGACTCCACCACACAGCTCTGTCACCTCCAGGTAGACTCCATCACACAGCTCTGTCACCTCCAGGTAGACTACATCACACAGCTCTGTCTCCTCCAGGTAGACTCCATCACACAGCTCTGTCTCCTCCAGGTAGACCCCATCACACAGCTCTGTCTCCTCCAGGTAGACCCCATCACACAGCTCTGTCTCCTCCAGGTAGACTCCATCACACAGCTCTGTCACCTCCAGGTAGACTCCATCACACAGCTCTGTCACCTCCAGGTAGACTCCATCACACAGCTCTGTCTCCTCCAGGTAGACTCCATCACACAGCTCTGTCTCCTCCAGGTAGACTCCATCACACAGCTCTGTCTCCTCCAGGTAGACTCCATCACACAGCTCTGTCTCCTCCAGGTAGACTCCATCACACAGCTCTGTCACCTCCAGGTAGACTCCACCACACAGCTCTGTCACCTCCAGGTAGACTCCATCACACAGCTCTGTCACCTCCAGGTAGACTACATCACACAGCTCTGTCTCCTCCAGGTAGACTCCATCACACAGCTCTGTCTCCTCCAGGTAGACCCCATCACACAGCTCTGTCTCCTCCAGGTAGACCCCATCACACAGCTCTGTCTCCTCCAGGTAGACTCCATCACACAGCTCTGTCACCTCCAGGTAGACTCCATCACACAGCTCTGTCTCCTCCAGGTAGACCCCATCACACAGCTCTGTCTCCTCCAGGTAGACTCCATCACACAGCTCTGTCACCTCCAGGTAGACTCCATCACACAGCTCTGTCACCTCCAGGTAGACTCCATCACACAGCTCTGTCACCTCCAGGTAGACTCCATCACACAGCTCTGTCACCTCCAGGTAGACTCCATCACACAGCTCTGTCTCCTCCAGGTAGACTCCATCACACAGCTCTGTCACCTCCAGGTAGACTCCATCACACAGCTCTGTCTCCTCCAGGTAGACTCCATCACACAGCTCTGTCTCACACAGCTCTGTCTCCTCCAGGTAGACTCCATCACACTGCAGCTCTGTCTCCTCCAGGTAGACTCCATCACACAGCTCTGTCACCTCCAGGTAGACTCCATCACACAGCTCTGTCGCTACAATTATGTTGTGTGTTTCCTACTCCTTAAAGGTTTCACATGTGACATTAATTCATTTATTTTTAATGTCACAATGACGCAATCCCTTTAATGTTTTGCAAATGCATCCATCCATTCATCTTCATCCGCTCATCCGAAGTCGGGTTGCAGAGAGTTCCAGACTTCTCTTTCCTGGGCCACGTTAGCAGGGGAACCTCCCCTGTTGTTGCTACCTTGTCGTGGTGGTGAGGCTTGTGTGCCTCTGTGACCCTGAGGACTATACCGGTGGGGGTTATGCCCCCGGTAGGTACAACCAAGCCCGGCGGGTTTCAGGTTAGAGGCCAGTCCAAAAGCAGCATTGCCATCAACCATTAGCAGTAGGATGGTTGGAGGAAGATTTGACGGATTTATGCATTTGTCATACATATGAATGGTGTTTTTGATGTTATTCTATGAAGTCACAATATTTAGATGAAATGGTTCATGAAATACTGATCAGTGTGTTTGATATCATTAACAAACAACAATGTAAATATTATACATTTTGGGGAAAAGTAATTTTCGTGATATGCAAATGTGGGCATATTCAATATATATTAAGCTAATTTGCATATTCAAATTAAGTTTCAGAGAAACTTGTAATACAAAAAAGTTTAGTTTTCATGTTAAGATTCATTGTGGAAAGTTTAATTGTGATAGGACAAAAGAAAAAAAAAGCCTATTAGGGTGTTTAGTTTTCTCTAGGTATTAGCACACATCTTGAATTGATGAGAATTAAACATATTTCCGCATCTAGGATTTCTTAGGACTTTTAGTATGTTATTCTAGACACCTCATAGAAATGATATCTGTTGAAAAAAATTCTCTTTTAATTAGTCTGACTTTTGGGTCTAAAATGGGCTAGATTGCCTGGCCTAATGGCCCAGACCAACATCCAGCTCGTCGAGCTCAATGAGGTGACACTGAGGCAGTGGTGAGTTTTAACACATTATTGTTAAGCGCTACCATCTTGTAGATCTGCTATATCTGAAAAATCTTGAAAATGAGGCGCAAATCTCAATATATATATATATTATTTTTTTAACTCAAATCTTTGCTTGTGTGGGGCCCACTGGGGTGGGGGGGGGGGGGTCCCTGGAATGTCATATTTTCAAATGGGTGTCGGCGGCCAAATACAGATAATGTTATTCGGCCAAAATGGGTTAAACTGCTGAAAGAAAAATGTGTTTTAAAAATGTTAAAGTAAAAATTAATTCCTGTCTGTATTTCGCCTGCAGGTACAAAGTCAGGGAGAAGAGACGTCCTTCACCTGACTGTGGACCTGCCCAGTGTCTCTGACATTAGCTCCGAGCCTCTCCCGGCTGCTCTGAGCAGGCCAGTGCAGCTGCCGCAACCCCAGCACCGCCCAATGGCTGCCATCAGCCTCCCTCCACTCGTCATCCGCCAGCCTACCCTTGTGCTGCCTCCTCCTCCTCTTCCTCCCCCTATCCAGCTAATCGCCCCTGGACTCCAGCCCATCGCCCCCCAGCTCCATGCGGCGATTGTCCCTCCCACACCCACACTCCCAGAAATAAGCAGGACCACTTTGTGGCGCAGGAAGAGGAAGGAGGAGGCTGCAGCAGCGCAAGGGACTCCTGTACAGGAAAAAAGTGTAGCCTTCCACTCCTGCTCCAAGTGCAAAAGGCCAAAGACCAAGGCATTTGGCCACAGCCAGGTCACAGTTGATGGCAGGAAGGTGCACTTTTGTTCCCAGGCGGAGGGAATGTCTTTGCAGGAGTGGCTGGGGATGAGGACAGGTGGTGAGGGTGGTGCTGGGACCTAATGGGACGATGAGAGCACCCCTCACTTCACACTGGTGGGATTTTTGACTGGTGCAATGCGTGTGTGTGGGTGGGTGGCTCCCCTGCTACGAACACACACATTTTACGTTGATGCCAGTATCCAGACGCGTAACTATATGCCAGTGGGCCCCGACGCAGGCTGATCAGTGACTTCCTCCGATGACAGCACACCCCCCCCCCCCCCCCCCCTCATACGGGTGTGATTTTTAAACTCACTTTGGCTGTGTGTAATGTGGGAATGTGTCTCTGATGTCTTAGTATAGTGGGCAACACAATGCTAACACAATGTCAAAAAAGAAGAAAAATAACATTGTCTACAACTACCTCCTCGCTTCACTGATATATTATGTATTTATTTTGTTAAGAGAGAATCTTTCAGCTCATATCGCAGGTATGAATGAAACAGAACACATAATTACTTTCCTTTTCCTTGCTTTAAAGGTGACATGCGCCCCGTAAATACACACATTTATTGATATGGGAATGACAATTTTTGATCTGGTGGTGTTATAGGGGAATGACAATCAATCCTGCCTTGCTTTCATGTGAACTGGATATCCAATCACCTGTTAACACAATGTACATAAAGGTCTAATACTCCAACCATTCACCTTTCCAACCTGCACAGGCTATGTTTACATCTGGGATGATGGAGTCAACACAGCAAAAAGTGACCATCAGTGGCGTGAAACCTAAGATGCTAGGCCTGCTTGTGAACTATGCCTACATCTCGGAGGTCTCCATCTCCAAAGCAAATGTTCAGGTAATGTCTTAACATTTATTATTCTTTGTTATGTTTGTATAACAAAAATGCAGACAAAAATGTGTTGTGTCTTTGGTCTAGGCCCTGCTGGCAGAATCTAACTTTTTGGATGTCACAGCTGTTCGAGAGGCCTGCTGTGAATACTTGAAGCGTCACATAGACATACATAACTGTGTTGGGATTCACTGCCTTGCTGAGACACACTCCTCTGCAGTGCTGGAGCAACACAGCATGGATTACATCTTGGAGCACTTCAGTGACCTCTACCGGCAGGTCAGTGATTCTTTGTCTGTTGTTGACTCGCCCTCCTTCCTTTTAATAACCTACTCAACCTATTAGCACCACAGTAAAAATCAGTAAAATATAATTCCATCAGTCATTTGTTATTTACACCCCCCCCCCCCCCCCCACACACACACACACACACACTGATTTTGTTTCTGCCAATAGGAGGAGTTCTTGTCTCTCTCTGTGGAAAGACTGACGGCAATCCTTTCCAGTGACCATCTCAATGGTCAGGAGGACATGGTGTTTGAGGCTGCCATGGCGTGGTTGATGAAGTTACCTACACACGGGCAGAGCTTTGAAAGCAGAGCGCAGTCATTCTTTAAGGTAGCTGCATTCTACATTATAACAACCGACAAAAGTTCAGTTCGGCTGGGTCCCCCGAACCAAAGAAACGGTGGACAGACAAAGGTCATTTCATACTGCTCGCACTCACGGCTTGCACTGTTGGTGTTGAGTGGAGACTTGCTTAAGAAGGGCTCTGTATATTGTCTACAGCGGGGTTACATACCATTGAGATCCAGTTGGTCTGTGGGAAACACAGCTCTCTTTCCTGTTCTTTGAGAGAAAGTATTGGAGTACATAAGTGTTTACAGTCCACATCATGTCAGGGCCATCTTTATCACCCTGGCAATCTCTAATGCACGGTGGAGGTACAAGTCTGTGGAAGTGAAACAAGCAGCTATTACAAGATGTTTATCACAACGATGTCAAAACAAGTCACGCACACTTACCTTTATTTATTGCATTTTTCTTTTGCAATGCAAGAAACTGCTGTGTAAGAAATATACTGTGTATATACAATATAGGCCTATACACCTACGTATATGTATGCATTATGTGCCTTTATCAAGGGCACTTCGGCACAGACACCTTAGATGAAATAACGCCTAAGTGGTTAATATGTGTGTCAAAATTGTCTCTGAAAAAAATAAAAGTAAATCAGTATTCGGAAGTTTGTCATTGTCTGTCAATAATTGTATATTAATAGTCTACCTAAATCTGATTTAACCGTATTATGGTTGTGAGCTTGTAGATCTGCTAACTTGGTGTCTTTACAGTATAATTTGACATTTGATTTAAACATACAAAAGGACAAAAGTGTCATCAAAGCAGGTTATTGAGCAATGCAGGGAATTGCACCCCATACAGTCCAGCAGAAGCTGGCTATAGTACTATTACCATCGCTTTTTGTGTTGCTTTGTGACACTGAGTTCAGTGCATGTCAATAGGCCTAGACAGCTGTTAAAATGAAACAATAAAAATACTAAAATAGCCAACTATCAGCACAGTATTACATGATTTTCATATCTAAACAATTAACCTTGGATAATATTAAATTTAACCAACACCATATGCATTTCCTAAATATGAAATGAGCAGATCCACAAGCTCACAACATGCTAGTAGAACATTTCTAAAATAGCAAGCTGTCTGCTGCTCAATACTAATGTACACACATTGAACATAAGAGTAATAATAAGGCCCAGGCCGTAGCGTAACGGTCTGGGCACCGGACTGGTGATCCAGTCGCGGTGTGCCGCGGGTTCGACTCCCGGACCCGACACGGCCTTTACCGCATGTCATCCCCCCATCTCTCTCCCGTTTCCTGTCAGCCTACTGTCTATCCCTTAAAAAATCAATAAAAAGGCGTAAGCCGCAAAAAAATATCTTAAAAAAAAAAAAAAAAGTAATAATAATAATAATAATAAACCATCCTGCTGCTAGCATGCTAACAGATGCTATAATGTCCATATATCTGCCAAAATGAACCAAAAACGTTCCAAATTAATTTTGAGTACTTCATGGTCCCTGAAGAAAGCCCAGCTGCCTTTAAATATTTTCCAAACATCTTGTACGATTTATAAAAAAATATTGAACATACAGTAATAATAATCCTACTCCTCCTCTAGCCCCTCTCGGAACCCTACATAAAGCTTTTATGAAATTTTGATGAGTTTTATGTTGGGTCCCTGTTCATGACAATATTTTCGTATGGGAATTCTGGAACGCGGACGTAAACATCTAAGATTGAATCTGCGGCGTGTGACGGCCTTTTTTTGCTTGAGTTATTCTGAATTCGGGAACTTTAAGTAGGCCTACCTATACATCCCGCTGCGAATATCTCCTGTGGCGCGGAAGCCGTTAAGTATTTTTAATCTTTGTTTGACCGATTTGGTCGCTTTATTTCTTCTTGTTTGTTTACCGTTTATTGTACCGCCTCCCGGTGTGCGGTTGGCTTGTGCGGCTACGTCCCTGCCTCTGATCTGCTCTGTCATAGCTATAGCGCCACTAGCTAGCCAGATAGGCGGTACAATGAGGTGTCAATAAACAAGGAAGGAAGAGATTAATCCAAGCTTCCAAATCGGGCAAACATAGATTAAAAATACTTAACGGCTTCCGCGCCACAGGAGATATTCGCAGCGGTATGTAGACATTTCAAATAGACATTTCTCTGTAGGTAAACAGTTGAAACATTGAATGATCGAAACAGAGAGGATCTGGCTCCACTCTTAGAGTATATATATTTATAGAGAAGGCACCCAGAGGAAATCTTGAGGCGAAATGGACATAGTGGCCGAATGAAGGTATTGCAGCCTGGCCCCAAACACCTGAACGCGCTGTCCGCTGACTATCATTGTACACGTTCACGACGGACGACGCTCGTGCGCGTTCAACGGCAGCGCGTTCATGTGTTTGGGGCCACTAACCATTGCAATCCGTCCCAGAATGCACTCTGTTCCTACCAGGAAGGAGGAGTGAATCCGCCTCATGCGCTTTTGAGCAACTCAATGCAAGTGGATGGGAGGAGAACTCAGGTGTCTTCTCTATAGATATATATATACTCTATGGCTCCACTGCGCTAGTTTACTCAATTCAGTGTTTTGCTATTTTATAACAGACATGCCATTTTAACTTCAAACTCCATTTTTACCATGGTTCTGGTGACTGATTGTCCTTCTAATCTGTAAGGAGACCATGCTGTTCTCAATTTATCTTTCTTTTTTGATAAAATAAGACATTTAAAACTGAATAATAATGAAAGGTAATTGAAAATACATGCACACATTAGAAGGTCAATCAGTCACCAGAACCAGGGATGTCTTAATCTAACAGTTTTATTAGTTTTAGTTTATCAACTTTAGAACAATGGCTTAAAATGTAGCATGTTAATTTACCAGGAATAGAAATCCTACAGTTGTATTTGCACTATCTATTTTCTCAGGTTCTTACCAGGAATAGAAATCCTACAGTTGTATTTGCACTATACCGTTTCATTTAGTTGGTTCTGAACTACAGCACTGATGAAATGGTGGAGCATGGGTGGCAAATGCCCATTTGAAGTTTAGAGGTTATATTTGCAGCACTGATTTTTCATGTTTTTGTTCTCATGATGAAAGGGCACATTGCACATTTATTGTTACAGTAACGTTTTTGCCAGGTGAAACCTGGTCTATTTTCTCAGGTTCTTAACTAGATTTCTTACTGAAATCTGAAATATCCTTGTTCTGAAATAGTTTTACTATGTAATTTTCGATCTGAACCATGGTCTAGGTTTTAATATTTGGAATGTATATAGACTATAGCACCAAAGTCTGACGTCACTTTCAGTGGAGGGCACCAATACACAGGTTCATGATCATTATTTGCAGTGAAATCTCCATAGGGGGATTTTAGGGGATCGAGTGCACTACAGAGAATGATACAGCTAGCCGTGAGAGAAATTTGTTTTGATTTGTTTGCAAATCAATGTCTTAAATGGCAATAGAGACTTTGTTATTATTTTTTTCCAAAGTTTATTGAGATGCATCGAGTGCACTACAGAGAATGATACAGCTAGCCGTGAGATAAATTTCAGACTTCTAAATGACTACACTCAAGCCGTTGGTTCGATCCTATCTGCTATTCAGGGAAGTGACCGTGATGCTAGAGAGAGTATTCACATTCTGGAACATCTCTATAGATGTTTACATCAAATGTTAAGACAATTTTTACCATGGTTCTGGTGACTGATTGTCCTTCTAATCTGTGGGAGACCATGCTGTTTCTTTCTTTTTTGATAAAATAAGAAATTAAAAACTGAATAATGATGAAAGGTAATTGAAAATACATGCACGCATTAGAAGGTCAATCAGTCACCAGAACCAGGGATGTCTTAATCTAACAGTTGTATTAGTTTTAGTTTATCAACTTTAGAACAATGGCTTAAAATGTAGCATGTTAACTTAATAGCAGATGGGATCGAACCAACAGCTTAGTGTAGTCATTTAGAAATATTGTTTTTTATTTGCAGTGAAATCTCCATAGGGATTCATATAAGAACTGTTTGAAAAATAAACCGATCATCCCGGCCTTTCTGTCAAGTGAGTGGCTGTGCATCGTTAATGATGTCAATATTTGATACTGCCAGTTTCAAATGTCAATGTGATGTCAGACTTAAAATAAATATTGCTTTTTATATATATATATATATATATGTATCCAGTAAAGTTTTTATTTCATTAACACAGTATTTGAATTGTCACTGTTTATTTAAATTGTTCAACATGTCAAAATGTGGATAGCTGATGGCTATAACAAAAGAATAACTAGGTCAACTAAAATTGAGATGACTGCTTTGCCTTTATGTACTGTACATTTTGGACAAACTAAGCAGATTAAAATGGATACACCTGTTCCTGAATATAACCAATTTCTCTTTAATTTCTTGACCTAAAATGAGCTGACTGTCTCCTTTGCACAAAACCTAAGAGGGCCAAAAATAAGTCTATCCCATGATTTCCGTCATCCATCAATGGGTCAACAAAGTGTTGAATCGCTTCCATGGCTGTGTCATTTACAGGGAAATCATTTTCAGGAACCACAATATTATTGTTAGTCTGGAGTTCAGGTAGAGGTCCATCATCATCTATTCCAAAGTTTTCATCAATTTGAAATATGCTTTCTACAGCCATGTTAAATCCACTGTGCCCTACAATACCCCTGTGCCACAACTGCATAGGACTGCAACTTCCTTGGGTAGATAACCCATGGTTATTCCACTGGTCTCTGAATTATTGGACTGATCTTTGAACCCGTGGTAAGTAAATTAAATGTAAACAAAATAAATTAAGTTCATTAAGGGAGTCAAGTATGCCTTCATCTTCCATGAAGCTGAACAAATTAATGTAGTAGTATGACACAACCCTATTAGATTCTGCCCACAACCTTTCAATTCTCTGATTGTGGACACTACGACCAGTGATGATGCTCCTTCTGTTCAGTCCTCTTCTGCACAGCATAAATCTAGCAACCTCTATATTCTCCATTCCATGATCACACCTAACCCTGGATGGCAAACCAAAGTTCTGCACTCCTTGCTGGAAAAGGGATAACACACTTGAGGCTCTGTTGTTGTCAAGACATTCCAGATACACAATGGTGCGACTGTAGCCATCGATGCAGCCATGGTACACCATTCTCCATCGCACAAGTTTGTGATTGCCATCGATGTGCCTGTCGAGATGAAAAATGTTGTGTGGTTATCAATTTGATAACCTAAATAGACAACGAAATGAATCAACTTTTAAGAAAACTAGTGGAAATAGCCGATCTACAAGCTCACATGTCAATCTGCTATTTCCACTATTTTTAATTACTCAGTGTGGTCAGTAACAAGCACAAAGACTTGTTTAGGCCGGGTCTATCATAACATTTAATGACCGTAAATGACGTAAAAATATACACTACTATGAAAAAGGAAATCATATGTACAGTTAAAAAAGGGAAGACATGTAAAGTGATTTCCCTGACCAGGAATCGAACCCGGGCCGTGGTGATGAGAGTGCCGAATCCACTGGCTAATCCACATGCATACTGTAGGCGATAGGCATTGCATTAATAGAGCTATGGATCAGAGCTATTGATTGATGATTGGAATATTTATTAACAGTTTGCAGAATTACAGTAGCCTACATTTCAAGCACAACTCAATACAAAGACTGTTAACTGTGGGTGGATGCATTGGGATATATATATATATATATATATATATATATATATATATATATAGCAACTTTACCATAACTGATTTGGAGTTTGCACGTTGTATATCCTCCGACGGATTGCTTGCCGTCGTCTAAGAGATCGGCATTGGCTGATAGGGTCAATCTCCTGGAGGATTTGACGTACCCGCCAGCGCTGAACACGTAATTGTCTTGACCGCAAACTACCAAACATGTATCGTTCACCAGCATTCGGTGTGTTCTGTAATATTTCTCTGATAACTGTAATTAGTTGGTCGTTGGTCAGTGACGTGTACTCCAGAGGTCGGACACCAAGACGGTGTCTGTGGCGAAACAGAGTCCGGCGTCCAATACCAAGAAAGTTGGCGGTACCTTGCCAGTTCAATCCCAGCCTCAGACACTGCTCAATTTGTCCAGATGTGATGTTATACCGTGGGCGACCACGAAGGGCATTACTGCACGTTGGTGGCACCAAGGCGCAATTGGTTTCCTGGTCTCCGGCATCATAAAATTGTCTTAACATTTGATGTAAGCATCTATAGAGATGTTCCAAAATGTGTATACTCTCTCTAGCATCACGGTCACTTTCCTGAATAACCAACGGCTTGAGTGTAGTCATTTAGAAGTCTGACATTTCTCTCACGGCTAGCTGTATCATTCTCTGTAGTGCACTCGATGCATCTCAATAAACTTTGAAAAAAATTAATAAAAAAGTCTCTATTGCCATTTAAGACATTGATGTGCAAACAAACCAAAACAAAAAAAATCAAGTGGACAGTCTTCATTTTTGGTCCAGTCCAGCACTCAGCAATTACAGGCCTGTTCCCTAAGCCTGTTCCTGACTGTTGCATTTCCATTAGCTTTTCATTTGTTATGGTTTGACCATGTGACCATCTTGCGAGCTTCCTGTTCCAGGAATTGCCTTCCTGTTATATACATACTTTTGTGCATATACATACATACTCTCACACACACACACACACACGCATACACGGGCACACACACGCACGCACGCACGTACACGTATGTATGCAGTCCTATGTATATATGTATGTAATTATGTGTATGTATGTATGTATGTGCAAGTGAAGTATTTATATATGTGTGAATGAAGTATGTATATATGTGCGAATTAAGTATTTATATATGTGTGAATGAAATATGTATACACTCATTCTTGAGATGAGGGACAAAAGTGGAAAAAACATGTCCCACACATAAGAGCCTTATTTATGTTAAAAATAAATTAATTCATAAAAATAAAAGCACTTGCAAAGTTATATGTAATACAGTTGTGTATTCTTATGACATTCATTTCATTATAATTATTTTCATATTCCATCTGAATTAGTTAAAAGCAGGCTCTGTACCCAAAAATGCCTGTATTTAGCCTGTCCCCAGCAAGTGGTCACAATTTCAAACAGCCAAAAAAGTGTCTAATACTGTCACAATAGCATAAATATACATACTAAATGAAAGTAGATTGTCAACAACATAGCAAACAATATACACAGTTCATTTTAATTTATATTTTCCTATAAATATCTCATATCAAATGTGTGTCCCACGTCTCCGTCAACTCCGTCAGGTTTTTAAAAAGTCTTAAATAAATCAGAAAATATTGTCGACAGATTTAGCCTGAAGACTCCTTTTCCAAGTCCTGTTTATATTTGTTGCAACAGTGGAGCACCTGGTCTGACAAGCATTCAATTGTTTGATATTTTAAACAAACAATGTTGATATCAATGTGGTCACAGCTTTTACATGTCAACTCCGTCAGGACATTATTATGATATTTGTTAAGAATTCCAAAATAATGTTTAGTATTTTAGTTTAGGGTTAGTTTTAGCTAACAACTGAAGAAAAAACGAAATGGCTACATTGTACTACAAAGGGTTAAGATGAAAACAAATGCAATTTTGTCAACTCCGTCAGACGTCAACTCCGTCAGGTTTTGTGTCTGACGGAGTTGACATGTATCTGACGGAGTTGACAAAAGTGTTCCTAAAACAATAAAATTATAGTTTTTGAATAATGGGAAGTATTCTAATTAGGCACACAGTTAGAGCATGCCTTAAGGAACATTTTTGGCTATAGGGCCATCACAGATTTGTCTCGTGGTGACCATGGCAGCCATTTTACAAAATGTCCGCCACCTGATGTTATTTTCAAATAACTCAAGTTCTACACCACCTAGGATCTTGATTCTGGTGACTAAGACTACATTTTCAAGGATGAAGGATGCAGTCGTACAATTTAGATTTTCCCTGTGACCATGGCAGCCATCTTTCAAAATGGCCGCCACCTGCTGTTATTTTACAATAACTCAAGTTCTACACCACCTAGGATCTTGATTCTGGTGACTAATCATACATTTTCAAGGATGTGGGGTACATTGGTACTATTTAGATTTGTCCTGTGACCATGGCAGCCATTGTTTTTCAAAATGGCCGCCACCTGCTCTTATTTTACAATAACTCAAGTTTTAGACCACCTAGGATCTTGATTTTGGCGACTAATCATACATTTTAAAAGATGAGGAATACAGTGGTACTATTTACATTTGTCCTGTGACCATGGCAGCCATTGTTTTTCAAAATGACCACCAACCTGCTGTTATTTTATCAATAACTCAAGTTTTAGACCACCAAGGATCTTGATTCTGGCGACTAATCATTACATTTTCAAGGATGAACTTTCTCTGGGAGAGGTCAGGGATTACTTCAGGTGCATGTTGAGTTGCTACTGACAGGACATTAAAAGGAGGTGGGCTTTCTGGCCTTTGACTTGTCCCTTTCAGGTATAGATGCACAGTTTGACTTCACTGGCCACTGCAGGGAACTGTGGGAGAGAAACTTTGGTCTCTTGACACCCCGATTAGGTTCAGGGTTTTTTTGGTGGAGACTTGCCTTTCATGACATCGTTGCTGCAGCAGTTGATCTCCTTACTGCCAGCGGTGGCACACTCTGGGTCTCTGGGGCGTTGCATCTTGGTGGCCTCCTGCCAGTGTTTCTCCATCCTTCTCATGAGCTCTGTGTTCTGGGGCTCTGTTATAGTCAACTTACATTGTCTTGGCTGGAGATTGCTTTCCTGCAGGGTCCAGCCCAGTCTTGTGCAGATGGCTGCTGGCCCACCTGGAGGCCCCAACCTCACTTGTTCTGTTGGTGTGATTAGGTGGGGTGGTCTTCCCCAATCAGGATGAGGGGTTCTACCCTTTCAAACGGCAGTCTGGCCAAGTGTCTGTATTTAGTTGTGAGGCTAGTTACAGGATATGATTGCTCACCCAGCCCCAGGTGACTTGAGGTGAAGGCTCCTTTGATTTGGTAACATTGCTTTGGTTGACATGCTGGGGACACAGAGAAAGACACTGATGCCTTCAGTGTCTGCACATCCTGCCTGATAGTACTGAAGCCAGATCTTCTGTCTTCAGTCTTTCGCTCACTGTTCACTGCTCACCTCACCGAATTTAGCCCAAGGAGTTTGACCCCTAGTTTGGCCAAAGACCCCCTAGTTTGGCCATAGCCACTTATAGTTTGGCCATAGCCATCATCACATCTGTGATGATGGCTATGGCCGTTTTTAGCCAACGTAGTGTTTTTTGTGCAAACCTAATGCTTGGGATGGATTCAGAATCATGAAAAGCCCCTAGTTTGACATGCCACATGCTACTTACAGCATTTTAAGCAATTTAGAACATTTAGCCTTATATTGGTTGTTGATGGGACCCAACTTTCAGCAGCTGTCAAAAATGCCCCTAGGGTGTTTCAATAGCAACTAATGTGGGATATGTTAGTAGACACCTTTACAAACACATTGGTGAAGAACATTCTTGGTAAGAAATGTATTCACAGATTTGACATTATTCTGATAATATTGGTAAATTGGTAAATTGGTAAAATAAGCAGGTCCACCATTTTTGAAAATGTCTACCATGGTCACAGGATAAATCTAAATAGTACAACTGTATTCCTCATCCTTGAAAATGTATGATTAGTCACCAGAATCAAGATCCTAGGTGGTGTAGAACTTGAGTTATTGGGAAATAACAGAAAGTTGGCGGCCATTTTGAAATATTTCTACCATGGTCACAGGACAAATCTAAATAGTACCAATGTATCCCACATCCTTGAAAATGTATGATTAGTCACCAGAATCAAGATCCTAGGTGGTGTAGAACTTGAGTTATTGTAAAATAACAGCAGGTGGCGGCCATTTTGAAAAATGGTCACAGGGCAAATCTAAATAGTACCACTGTATTCCTCATCCTTGAAAATGTGGGATTAGTCACCAGAATCAAGATCCTAGGTGGTCTAGAACCTAAATCAGTTAAACTTGTCAACTCCGTCAGATGTTCGTCAACTCCGTCAGACGTTCGTCCCGTGATGTTTTTGTTAATTTCCAAAGAAATAGAAAATTCGATGTTAAAGGATCAGTTCGCCACTATTACATGGCCTTTGTCATGCTTTAGTATGATATCCGTTCATGAAAACAATACAAATATTTACATTTGGCGAAACCGCCGCGGATAACGAGTCATGTAATGAGCCGCTCTAAGGCCGAGGCACGGTTATATCATTTCCTACACTACCCACAGTGCATTGCGCGACATCCGCTCCCGCAAAGCCAAAAAGCGCGCCGCCAGAGACCGGGCTTTGTAGCGTGTAGGAGTTTGATGAACCAAGACCGAGAGCGAAGTTGGAAGCAGTATTGTGATAGAAAGTAAGTCAGTTTTACCTCATATTTAGATTTAGTAGCAGTAGTAGTAGCAGTATTAGTAGTAGTAGTAGTAGTATTATTAGTAGTATTAGTAGTAGAGGAGACGGAGTAGTAGTAGTAGTAGTAGACTGAGGAGTAGTAGTAGACTGAGGAGTCTAGGAGAAGGAGTAGTAGTAGTAGGAGTCGAGTAGTAGAAGGAGACAAGGAGTATAGGAGTAGTAGTGGTGGTAGGAGTCTAGTAGTAGTAGAAGGAGTCTATAGGAGTCGAGTAGTAGAAGGAGACAAGGAGTATAGGAGTAGTAGTGGTGGTAGGAGTCTAGTAGTAGTAGAAGGAGTCTATAGGAGTCGAGTAGTAGAAGGAGACAAGGAGTATAGGAGTAGTAGTGGTGGTAGGAGTCTAGTAGTAGTAGAAGGAGTCGAGTAGTAGAAGGAGACAAGGAGTAGTAGTAGGAGACTAGGAGTAGTAGTAGTATTCTAGGCTAGTAGCTAGCAGTAGCATAGCTCGGACTTGGTTATCATGCCTACGTATTGTGTTGTGCCTGGGTGTGATGACGCCAGAAAGATGAAGAGGTTCCTGGCCCCCTCGTATCACCGTTTCCCTAAATCGGATCGGCGGGAGCTTTGTATTCAGTGGCTGAGAGCTATTAAAAACCCCCGGTACAACGAGAACACGGATCCAGGAATTCTTAGCCTTCTTCGCGTGTGTGGTCAACATTTCACTCCAGACGACTTCACCCGCAATGTAATGGCAGAGTTGATGGACAAGGGAAAGCGTAGGAAACCACAGACATTGCTGAAGGACGACGCTGTTCCCTCTGTATTCCCCCAGCCTGGGGCATCAACATCCCTGCCCCTCGTCAAGAGAAGCACAACAGAGGTATGATTGCCATACTAAGATGTGTATTAGTAATGTAAAAGCAAAGGCTGGCCACTTGACTCATGTAATGTAACACTGATTTTAACACTGTCATGTACAGGTACCCTACGTGACAAACACTACATAACAGTGAATAATATAGTGTATGAATTGATTCTTATACATTCTCTCTTGGGTTAACTTATAGCTGGTAAAATAATAGTGATTCAACTCTTCTTTATTTTGGTAGGACCTCCAGGGGTCCATGGAGAGACCCAGCTGTGCTTCAACAGCTGACCTGGCCAAAAGAAGCAGGAAAGAGGTATGGTTGGAGTTAAAATGCTGTATAAGCAGCAACCTGTGTGCATATTATTGTGTGTGTGTGTGTGTGTGTGTGTGTGTGTGTGTGTGTGTGTGTGTGTGTGTGTATATATAATATATATATATATATATATATATATATATATATATATATATATATATATAAAATGAGGAATATACAAGCAAAAGCTAGCCACTTGACTCGTATAGCACTGATTAACATGTGTTGTCAACCTCTTCTCTGTAGAGTCGCCCACCTACAGAGGCTTTACATGAAGAGGTCCTCTTTAGTGAGGTAAGAAAGTCACTGTTTATTAGTTTTTTGAGACCCACTGCCTGAGGATGTGTAGAATGAACCAGGTAACAGACACTGGCAAATGGCGATTGCATAACCTATGGGTATTGGGTACATATGGTTATTATTGTGATATCTGTAAATTAATTTGACCTGACTGACTGTGAGAGTGAGATTTGAGAATGCTAATACATTTTTTATTGTTTAGTTTGTAGCTGGAACACCCTCCTCTTCAACACCAGGCACGCCAATCCCATATGGGCTACATAGGCTAGGTCAATCTGTAAGTACCAGTTTACTTGTCTCCGTTAGCTACTAATTCACATGTGAATGTGGAATCATGGATAAGTAGCTAATTGTTTTTCCATTGTACTTGGGAATTGTTGTTGTTTTCCACATCAAGCTGCACATTTGAACTACAAACTGTAATTCTTAAAACCGGGAAAGCATCTGTGGAATTTTATGTATTTGCATTGGCTATTAAAATGGCAGATATATATGTTATGCATGTTCAAAAATAGCAGATGCATTTCTGAACCCCTGATTTAGAAGCCATTTGTATAATCTGCCTCAGATGTGGTTAGAGTGAGACATTATCAACGGCCATTGTTGGTGTGGTCAGTGTTGTCTTATTTATTTATTTCTTGCTCTACACTTTCTTTGTAAATTAGGCTCGTATGGACACCAGTAGCAGCAGTGCTGAAGCACTATACTAGACCCGAATGATCCACCATATGTCACTGAGGATGACTCGAGCACCACTGCCACCCCAGTTTCATCTCAGGAGGTGAAGGTGGAGGTGACTGGTTGGCAGGAGCCGAAGGTGATCGTATATCAGTCCAGGATCAACAAGCTTTTTAGGATGTGTCAGGAGTGTGGAAAGCCCATAAACGACACACACGTGACCTATGTCGGGGCACAAATGAAGGTTCGATGGGACTGCCTTGGAGGACACTCTGGGACTTGGACTTCATCTCCTGAAATCAGAGGCCTGCCTGAGGTGAACTTGCTCAGTGCTGCCTCTGTGCTGTTCACAGGGACAACCATTACAGAGTTGGTGGATTGGGCTGCACTAATGGCCGTGCATATGATCCAACCCACCACCTTCTATGACGTCCAGAAGGCATACCTAGGTCCTGCCATTGAGGCACAATATGCAGAACAGAGGGACGAGATTCTGGCCAGACTGTGTGTTGAAGAGGAGGAGTGGAAAGATGGAGCCGGACCAAACATACCAGTCCACCTGTCCGGAGATGGAAGGTGTGTACGAAGAATATAAAGGAAACATCAGAAATAGTAGTAGTAGTAGTGTGTGTGTGTGTGTGTGTGTGTGTGTATATATATATATTATATATATATATATATATATATATATATATATATATATATATATATATATATATATATATATATATATACACACACACACACACAATGAAAACGGTATTAGTTTTAGATTAATTGCATTGATTGAACGTTGTTTTTTTTTTTTTACTTCATCACCTCAGATGTGACTCACCCGGGTATTACTGCCATTACACCATGATGCTGGATGGCACGCAAGAGATTTTGCAGACTGACCTAGTGCAGGTAATTTAGGTCGTTATTGCATAACGTAATCGACTGTTACTATATATTTTCCCCACCCTTCATCCCTCTAACTTCTTGTGCTTCTTGCAGGTTACAGAAGCCTCCAGTTCGGTTGCCATGGAAGCACTTGGCTTCGAACGGGCACTAAACACGCTCCTAGACGTGGGACTGCAGGTGGAGGTGGTCGCAACTGACCGGTCACCCTCAGTGAGGAAAATGATGAGGGATCAATATCCAGACATCAATCACCAGTTTGATCTCTGGCACACTGTCAAAGGCAAGTGCAAGATCATGTGTAAATGGATTGTGATTCATAATCTCTGATTTGACATTTTCTATAACCCAACATTGTTTTCATATTTAAATTACTATTTCAGGTTTCAATAAGAAGCTGATGGCAAAATCCAGGAAGAAGGGTAGGGGAGAACTGGCTAACTGGTCAAGGTCATAAGACACCCATAGCTACACAAACAGTCACGTTGAGTAGAGGCAGACATCTCTAGCATGTAGCGTAAAAAGTGTTGTGTGTGTGGGTGGGGGGGGGGGGGGGGGGGGGTGTCATAGGGCATTATATCTAAGTTTTCAAGCGATCAAATGTACTAAGGTATATTGCCTAAGGGCCGATTCATACTCCTGTTTCGGCGCTGTAGTGCTGAAATTATTTCGGCTCGTCAGAAATTTTCAGTAGCACCAAAGAGCCGACTTTAGGACGGTACCCGCCCCCCGAACCTCAAATGATGTCACATTGTAGGCTCTACAGCGCCGAACCCACTTTTATTCGGCTCTAAAATAGGAGTGTGAATCGGCCCTAACACTTCATGTGTCACACACTGCAAAGGAGTGTAACTTGTGTATTGTTTCACCAATTAGGTCTCTGAGCAACCACATGTGGTTCTGCTCTGCTTCATGCGGTGGCAACACACAGGTATGTGATCATCATATCGTTGCTGTTGGGAGGAAACCACCTAACTCAAAAAAAAATTAGGTTTTGATTCGTTTTTTGTTGCATAAGTCAGTGCTATTGAACACCCTTTACGTCTGTGTTGAAAATATTGAACCAATAGAAAGTAGTAAATTCTTTGGATAATTATTTTATAATATTTTTCATTTCCTGGAAAATTAACATATTGGTCACAGAGGTCCATAATTGCATAATGTTTTTGATGCAGGAGTTAAAATGTCGATGGCTGTCCATACTGCACCACGTCCAAGATGTGCACAGCTGGACTGAGGGAGAACAGAGCTACATGTGTCTCCATCGCCCTCTGATTCCAGAGATGCGGAAGAAGAAGAAATGGCTTTCAATGGACTCCCCGGTATATTTAGATAAAAATTACTTTTTGTATGTTACTGTGTTAGGGCTATAAAGAAAACTACACAGTCTGGATTCATAGTTACATCAATGTGATCTCATTTTAAAATATTAGTACTACTCTCTGCAATTAGAATGTTGCAAGAGAGACATGCGATGACACAAGTGCGTTGTGAGACTGTTGTAGAAATAAGTCGAAATGGAAATAAGAATAGTTTGAGAATCAGTTCCCAAATTAGCAGGGAGAAAATTCATCATTTACACGTCAATAATTGTGCAGCCCTTCTGCAGAATAAAGGTGAATTGTAATTGCAGGTATACCAGGATCTGGAGAAGTTGGTGTGTGACAAGCGCCTCCTGAAAGACCTTGATCAGTTGGGCTTATTCAAACATACAGGTAAAATAAAAGCTTCATGACATCGTCATACTGGTGAAAAGTAAATGTAGTGAGTAATGTGAACAAGAATATTATATTGTATCCATGCTTACATTATGTGTACATTCTATTATATGTTCTTACAGGTGCCTTGGAGGTCTTCCACAGTGCACTGTTGAAGTACATGCCGAAAAGACTCCACTTCTCCTACGCTGGGATGACAGAACGAGGCATGCTGGCAGTCCTCGAACACAACGAGAACATTGTGAAGAGAAGACAAGCCACCCTTGCCACAGGTTATTGTAATACATTTTACTCAAGCGAGTTTATTTCTTTCCACCCTTGATTAGTCAAAATAATACCATCTGTGTGATACTGGAAAGCTACATTTACACAATTGGTATCGCTGCATTCAGTAGAACCACACCTTACATGTGTTATGATATTGACTTTTTTTTGCCCATTTTGACCTGAGATCGGATTCTAAAAATGTCTTCTACATCCTTGACAGTTTTCTGAAAAAGCTATGTTTATGTCGGTCGTTTTCAAAAATAGCACACCTACAAGCTCTAGCGCGCTATTTTTCAATAGCCAAAGCATAACATAATGCTAACACTAAAAGAGGTTACAGGTTAACCTGTAAGCCTTCTTTGCTGTCCATATCATTGTCAGTACTGTGAAGCTACCTTCCTTCTGTAAAGATCCATGTCTACCTGTCCTTATCATGTACATTACAATTTATTTCTAAATGTGACTTAGCTAGGACTTTACAAATAATCTACGTATGTCTTGCTCAATTTCAGGTGGACCCCGCACCAAACAGGCTTTCTGCAAGAGGACAAAGGGGTGGGTTGTGAAGACACTCTACGAGCCTCACACACACGTCTTCCGTCAGAGTCTGGTCAATCGCGCCATTTCCCTGAGACTTGATCCAAAGGTGAAGTACCAGGTGCTGACGTCATCGCTGGAGCGGAAGGCTGTAGCAGCCAACATTGCTGCAACACCAAAGCCCCCGAAGGAGCAGGCAATTCTTGCCCACAAGTCAAGATTTGACCCAAGAAGATGTCCTCTAAATGCTGACAGTTTGGTTCTCAAACATTCATGTCAAGGACCCCATATATATATTTGTAAATATGTTCAATCTCCTGTGCACTTGACATCTGAGTGTACAATAAAACACAAACCTTGAAATCTAATTTATTTTTTTATTGTTCATTATTTAATGTACATAATGTAGTAGGCAGACAGGCGGTCTTGCAGGCCACGGAGCTGGAACAGGAGACATGCTGTGGCAAAGAAGAGGTGGTGAAGGTCAATTCACTGTCTGTGTACAAGTGTGAAACAGTATAATCTTAATTCTTCTCATGTCCCTTGATGTTTATGACTGTATTTACAGCACAATAGCACAGATTTGATCTGACTGTAGAGCACTTTGGTTGACCACTGGTCTTTGTAAAGAGTTTGAGTTGATTTACTCACCATCACAGTCCATGAAAGAGGTCCTCAGTGGGAACGAAGCCTCTGTATCTACCATCTGGGCTCGGGTATTTCTGTCTCACCTGGTGAATGGACACGGGAAGAATGGGGTACCTTGATAAATTGGCATGTTTTCCAAAATGTAAAAGGAAATAAGTGTGAAGTAATGGAATACATCATACCTGGTTAATTACACACGCTGGCAGAGGAATACGGTAATGTCTGCCGAGCCTTTCCCCTTGTAAGACCCATTCCAGTGTTATTCTGTACCCAGCCAAACAATACTGCCTACAGTGAGAAGAGAAGAAAAGTACAGTCGGCATGCAATTCAATTCAAAGGGCTTTATTGGCATGAGAAAACAAAGTTTACATTGCCAAAGCAGTTTGGAGTGCCAGTTGTTGCCACAGGGTGGTGCACTGCATGCTACCTGTCGGAGTGTGTGTAAGAGAGTTATGCCCAACACACACACTTGTCAAAATTATATTTTTGCAATGGCCATAGGCCTACATTATATTGTTCCTGGAGGCTGGTTCAAAATGGATCATAACAGGTCTGTAACTGACTGTACAACTGGAACCAAATGGACCCGTAGACGTAGGGGGTCCTAGCAAATAAAATGAGAACCACTGTATGTGCCATAGTGATAGTAAATCAGTGTCATACAGACATAAGTTATGATATCGGGGAACACTCTTGCACTGGGTCACACACACCCCCACACGGTAAACCCCCCTTACCCGTCAGTCAGTGTCCTTCCTGGTCCAGCAGGCTTCGGCTGTCTCTTCCAGTTTATTTTTGGGATCCTAAAGTATGTCGCGAGTATATGCCGATCTAAAAAATTATGAAAGCTGGTGTGTGTAGTCATACACACACCAGAGCTATCTTCTGTGCCAAACTCGTCAACAATAAATTGGGCACGGGGCCACTCTCTGCAGCACAGCGACTCGGGTTCTGTTGGCATAGGTGGGCAACGTCCACACAGACAGTGCACATTGCTGTTAGCCCTCCTGGGTCTGTCCTCAGCTGCAGCAGTCGCTGCAGCTGAGGACACCTCAGCTTCCCGCTGTTCAAGTTCACGCTGCTCCATCTCTTCCTCAGTATACTCCGGTTCATATAAATAAGGCTCTACAGTGGATTCTGCTAACATATTAAAAAACTCATCGTCGTAGTAGTCATCTGAAGCAGCCATAGCCAACGTCTACTACTACTACTACTACTATCAAATTCAACAACGTGTTCTAATAGTCTCCGTCTCCTCCGTCTACTATACTAGCTTCCAACACAAGTCCCGTACGCGTTCGTTCCTGCTAGTACGGCAAGCCTTCCTGTCCATAGTAAAATACAGTAGGGGAGACCGGGGTGAGTAGTGCCATGGGGCAATTAGTGCCACCCCTGTTATCTAGAAAACCATAGAAGAAATTGATCATGTGACCACTTAAGTTTGATGAGGCATCCATCTCACTCAGCCTGCTGAAGAGGGAAGCACCTGGCTTGAGAGGTTAGCACATTTAAACTCAAAAAACTGTTTTTGGACCTCTAAAGTAAAATTTCTATGATAAAGGTTTTTTTTATTTCTTTGTATTAACACTTGTAGACAACTTTGAAAACAATTCACACATGTTTTAGTGCACTAGTAAGCTACACTATGAGTCTATACAGTTAGCATAATGCTAGCTCAAAAAAGCTAGGGAATGCTTTTTTTTCAAAAAGGTGGGCTTGGGGTGATTTGTGCCAAAGGGCCTGGGTTGAGTTGTGCCAGTGGCACAACTCACCCCAACCTATGTTTTTGTTTTTGTTTGTTTGTTTGTTTAACTATATACTACTTTATTGTATTTTATTGTTATTGTACATTGTATTCTTACATTTGATCACTAAAACTATGTGACATTCTTTTTTTTAGACTAAAATCCATCATGCCTCGCAAATACGAAAGGAAGACTGACAGGGTTTCAATTCCTCTCTCTCGCCCACCCCTTCGCTCTCCTAAAAACTTGGCAGCGATGCCCGGTGCCTCCTGCCCAGTCCTCCCCTCCTCCCCTCCCCTCCTCCTGCCCAGTCCCCCCCTCCCCTCCTGCCCAGTCCTCCCCTCCCCTCCTCCTGCCCAGTCCCCCCCTCCCCTCCTGCCCAGTCCTCCCCTCCCCTCTCCCCTCCTCCTGCCCAGTCCTCCCCTCCCCTCCCCTCTCCCCTCCTCCTGCCCAGTCCTCCCCTCCCCTCTCCCCTCCCCTCTTCCTGCCCAGTCCTCCCCTCCTCCCCTCCCCTCCTCCTGCCCAGTCCCCCCCTCCCCTCCTGCCCAGTCCCCCCCTCCCCTCCTGCCCAGTCCTCCCCTCCCCTCCCCTCTCCCCTCCTCCTGCCCAGTCCTCCCCTCCCCTCTCCCCTCCTCCTGCCCAGTCCTCCCCTCCCCTCCCCTCTCCCCTCCTCCTGCCCAGTCCTCCCCTCCCCTCTCCCCTCCCCTCCTCCTGCCCTGTCCTCCCCTCCTCCTGCCCAGTCCCCCCCTCCCCTCCTGCCCAGTCCTCCCCTCCCCTCCTCCTGCCCAGTCCCCCCCTCCCCTCCTGCCCTGTCCTCCCCTCCTCCCCTCCCCTCCTCCTGCCCAGTCCCCCCCTCCCCTCCTGCCCAGTCCTCCCCTCCCCTCTCCCCTCCCCTCTTCCTGCCCAGTCCTCCCCTCCTCCCCTCCCCTCCTCCTGCCCAGTCCCCCCCTCCCCTCCTGCCCAGTCCCCCCCTCCCCTCCTGCCCAGTCCTCCCCCCCTCCCCTCTCCCCTCCTCCTGCCCAGTCCTCCCCTCCCCTCCCCTCTCCCCTCCTCCTGCCCAGTCCTCCCCTCCCCTCCCCTCTCCCCTCCTCCTGCCCAGTCCTCCCCTCTCCCCTCCCCTCCTCCTGCCCTGTCCTCCCCTCCTCCCCTCCCCTCCTCCTGCCCAGTCCCCCCCTCCCCTCCTGCCCAGTCCTCCCCTCCCCTCCTCCTGCCCAGTCCCCCCCTCCCCTAATGCCCTGTCCTCCCCTCCTCCCCTCCCCTCCTCCTGCCCAGTCCCCCCCTCCCCTCCTGCCCAGTCCTCCCCTCCTCCCCTCCCCTCCTCCTGCCCAGTCCTCCCCTCTCCTCCCCTCCCCTCCCCTCTCCCCTCCCCTCCTCCTGCCCAGTCCTCCCCCCTCCTCCTCCCCTCCCCCCTCCCCTCCTCCTGCCCCAATTATCAATGGCACAATTTACCCCAGCGTATTCTCTCTAATGGCACATCTTACCCCACACCGGGGGTGAGTTGTGCCACGAAACCACTTTTCTTTCTGAAGCTATATTTCTTAAACAGTTTATTTAAGATTCAAAGTGATTGTTCTCAGGGATGCACAACATTCTAAACTATATGTACATATTTTAGTTGGAGGCATTACTGTAATCCCCTTGCCTCAAAGATACTTTAAGTAAAAAGTGGCACTACTCACCCCGGTCTCCCCTACAGCTGGATAGTAAGATCCAGCTGTACTCTGTACATCAATGTGATCTCATTTTAAAATATTAGACATGTACTACTCTAAGCCCTCTGCCTTTACCAATACTGTTGTGCTTTTACTGAAGTACACTTTAAATTCTGGACTTTTACTTGTATTACTATATAGCAATATTGATACTTTTTTCTGCTAGGATTCTTGCACACTGTCCGATTTTTGTAATCTGAGTAGAGTAGGGACAAACTTTGTGTGGCTTTGTTTTTTAATCCTTATGTTACAGTAAGTACAATAAAACACATTCACTGAAATTAAGTCAGACTTATTTCCATTGTGGATGATTTGTATCACGGTGGCCTTTGATGCAATATCATGACAGTTTGAGCCTCAGAGTATTAGGAATTGGTCAAAATGTATAAATACAATAGGCCTACATGAGATCAAATAAAACAAACTTGACATCAAATCAACTATATTTTAATAGTACTGATTTACATAAATATATTTTATATAAAAACAGGGGTCTATGGTTGAACTGTAAACTAACAAACTACATGTACAATCATAAAAGTGCATTAGTCAGAGGCAGGTGGTTTTCGCTGGAGCTGCTTCTGGCCAGAACAGGAGACGCACATGCTGTGGTGAGAGAAGAGAAGACAAGAGTCTGTGTGAGACACAGCTAGCATATAGCATATAGTATATTTACTACATTTCACAGGACTTTGGTTGAACACTGGTCTTTGTAAAAGCATATATAAATATAGCTCTGATCCATAGCACTACTGTAACGCATTAGAGCTATGGACCAGAGATAATATAACTATGTGAACTTTTATTGAAAATGATATTCCCTTGTGATGTCATCTAGTTTTCTAGGGGGCCAAACAAAATACAGCAAATACAGTAATGTGCTTTATGTATAAAGTTTGAGTTGAATATGTATGGCTCACCATCAGTCCATCAAAGACGTTTTCAGCTTCATCAGCATTCTGTACCCATCTGGGCTGACCTAGTGAAGTGAATGGACACAGGTATAACACTTGAATGTTTACATTGCTAGTCCTGAAACATACGAACGCTCAGAATGAGTGTAGGGAGAGGGCACATGTGGGGCTAGACTCTAGAGCGTCATGTGAGCCATGCCCATGGCTAACTAATACATTGCTTCAGATGGCATGCCATACAGTTTATTATTGAATGGTTGAATGAACACCGAAAAGGTGTAAACTGAAGCCGTTCCTAGCCTCTGACACTTATGTAAACAATACGGTGTGGCGACACGCACAACACATAAGCTGTAAATACATTGAACACTTACTTCAATCTGAATACATGTCCCTCTTGGTCCATCGGGCAACTTCCAGTTTAGTTGAGGCATTCTGAACGCATGTTCAGAATGCCTCCAATTTTACTTCCCAGTAAAACAGTCAACACTATCTGGGCTTTTTCTGGGCAGAAAAGTTTGTGTGTGACGTAATGGTCCAGGGAAAGCTTATCGCTACTAGCTAGGTCGCTCCAGCAGGCATCAATCCACACATCCACAAATTGTCCCCGTCAATGCATTCCTTCCTCCGTATATTTCTGGTTCATAATATAACGACCCTAACGCAGATTCTGCCAATATGTATTTAAAAGTATCTCGTCCAAAAACTCCCATGGAGTAGCCATACTGACTCTTTGTTTTCGTTTGTTGTGGCGTGGGGTAGCCATATACTGACTCGTTGTTGTTGTGTAGACGAGGATGTCCTTCGCGGCTAGGCTAGCTACGGCAAGCCTACCTGTCCACAGCTCCCTTGTAGTTTCTGATAGCCTACCGAGGGTCTACCACCTACGTCACTTTGGGACAAATACGTAGGTGGTAGACAGCTTTGAAAGTGCGCCCACGGAGCTACAGACCACCAATGATAATATACCGGGGCATATATGCTAATGATAAAAAACACACAGATAAAGTTTAATAGTGGCGAAGTGGTCCTTTAAATATTTTGTGCTTATGTATTGAAACACCAACTAATAGTGTGATATTGGAACAAAACAATATTAAAATAATTGTATTTACTGAAAGCCATAAGATAACTGAGGACTTTATATTATTGTTGAAATTATCAAATTCAATTAAAAGGGATTTTAGTGTGTCTGACGGAGTTGACATGAATCAGGTATTAAGTGCATAAATGTCCCATTTTAGAAAGAAATGTTACGCGAAAAACCTGTTCCTTCTCAAGATTGGTAGCTGAGACCTGTGTCTACAAATACATCTATTTGATTTGAATGTATCTTGTCAAAAATAACGCGTTAATGGCATTAATCAATTGCGTTAATTAATTGCGTTAAAATATTTAACGCAATTAACGCATGTTAGTGTTCCCCCTAACATGCGCCCGTGCGCGCGGCTCAGGAACGTCCAGAGCATAACAAATCTGTCACTGTGTAGCACACAGTCATGATTGAACAACACCAGAGAGATAGCTTGTGTATTGTAGTTTGGTTGCAAAGTGGTTTGATTCTGTAACTCTGTTGCGTTACTTTGTCTGCCTAGCAAAGCCCCATTAGGCTACACTGCACACACACACACACACACACACACGCACACACACACACACACACACACACACACTAGTGTTAGCTATCAGCGCGCTGCAAGAATCACTCGGGTCCGTCGCAACTTGTGGACATTTTGAAAATGCCATTAATGTTTGTCCGGCTGGTTTCGTTTTGTCCTACGCGATTACGTGAATCAGCATGGCTGCGCCTGCAGTAGGCTATTACCAAAACAAACACATGGTACTTTTGTGTCGCACATGGAAAGCAACTGAAAACGACCATGGATATATTAAAGACAGTTCTCCTGTGCTGCTGTGCACCGCGGAGATAATGCGCAACTCCAGGTACGAACCAAAACACTGACTGAAGCTGATTCACGACTATAACTATCTCCAGACTAGTCCTGCAGTCCCGCAATGAAGGAGAGACAATCTCGCCTCTCACTACAGTCCACTACAAAGCCTTAAAACCTACATTTATATGTTATTCAATAATTACTTTAGCGCAGAATATAGGCTTTTCTAAACCAAGCCCTGTTTCCAAAAATGCTTATGTGCCATTAGTGTATTTTGTGAATTTCAATTAACTATAGTCTACAGTTTAACCCATTGCTTCTCAGCTATTTTAATTTCAAGGACCCCCAAATTAAATTGATAGAAAGTAGCCTAGGCCATTTTATTATGATTTTCATCTCTGGACTGGGACTCCAGTCTCCATTCATCCATCCATCCATCTTCAACCGCTTATCCCTAGTCGGGTCGCGGGGGCAACAGCTCCACCAGAGTGTTCCAGACTTCCCTCTCCAGAGCAACATTAGTGACTTCCTCCTGGGGGACCGCAGTCTACATGGCCAAAAGCCAGTGTTGATTTAACTCAAAGTGTAGGCAAGGCCTACAAATGCTCACATCACATCATGTCTATACTAAATGCATTAGAAAACAAAAATCATTCAAAAACAAATGTATATCCGCTTTCTGTCATTTATATTTCCATTTCCACAACAATAAACAGGAAAACATGGCATATTTTGGACATAGTTCGAATGGTGATTAATCATGATTAAATTAATTTTGAAGCTGTGATTAATCTGATTAAATGTTTTAATCATTTGACAGCCCTAGTACCAATATATATGTATGAGCAAGAGAAGTATACATGTATGTGCGAGTTGACTATGCATGTATGGATTTTAAGTTAAAAAAAAGTGTGGGCACCCCTGGTATAGATGATTATATATATATATATTCATTCCGTCGGTAAATCCCTGTAGGCTACCCACATATTGGTAGCCTATATTAGCCCAATATTGCCGTTACGCATTTCACTTGAATAATGTTGTGTGTGCGCGTGCACGTGCATAGAAAGACAGAGTTATTTAATGAAACTCAAGCATAGGCGGCGGGTGCGTTTTACCTTTGGGTAGGCTATAGAATTGCGTTGGGGGGGGATTCTCGCCGCCGCAGATTTATTTATTTATTTATTTCCCAGATGGTCTAAAAATGAGTTATTTAGCATACTTTTACCAATGAATTAGCCTATACACAGACAACGACTTTTGGAAGTCTTTTTCTCAAGTCTCGAGTCAGTCAGTCAGTGACAGTGTAGATTACCCGGCGGTGTTGGCGTGTTGCTGCCCCTCCGGGAGTCGCGGCTCATGGCTCTCCACAGACGGCACAGAGACAGCAGTCACTCCGCTGAACGTGCCAGTGTTGCTGCAGTGGTGTGAACTGTGAACCGTGCGGGCACTGGCGCTGCTGAGTTCTGACACCTTCTATAATGCTGTGCACATATATTATATATATAAAAAAAATACCCAGCATAATTTTTGGGAAGGCTAAGCCTTCCCTAGCCTTACGCACCCGCCGCCTATGAACTCAAGATTATAACGTTCTGTCTCGCTATATGCCGCAGCGCCGCCCTGTGTAGCCTGCATGGCTATTCCTGTGTGTGTGTGTGTGTGTGTGTGGCGTTCCGAGAGAGAGAGAAAGGCCGTGGTCGGCGACTCGGCGATCAATCGTTTAGTGTGAAAGCCACAAAGATATAATGACAGACGATTTAAAAAGAAAACACTCCTGCAGTGTGAAATGCACAACAATCTGATGAGTCGCAATGTAAAACTCCTTCACTGTGTAGGGGCCATTACACGACGTGGTGTCGATGGTGTGGTGAAGTGTTCGCCTGTCCGGTACTATGTTTTAGCTCGGCGCAGTCGTCGTGTTTGCATTAATTAAACTGGTCGTGGTGGAAAGAGCCGTAGTCAGAAGTGATAGTTATAAACGTTAGTTCAACTGAGAGATGGAACTAGCCGTCACTCAACAGCTCCAATCAGATCAACGTTACCTTGTCCGCGCCCCTTTAAAAGGGCGTCTTCTCCTTCCCGTCATTCATCTGTGCTTCCGTTCAGGTAGTCAGGTAAAACGTGCATCATGTCTAGGGCTGCAACTAACGATTAATTTCATAATCGATTCATCGGCCGATTATTTAAACGATGAATCGATTAATCGGATAATGGCACCTTTTTGCAAATACCTTTAAAATGTACTGTGAACTTTATAGGCATGTTCTAACAATACAATATATCCCTGGTTGGACGTAGCGCGTGGAAGGAACACGTTATCAAATTCGCATGTTCAATGTCAGGAAAGTTAGCATCTCCACATGCTCTGGTGTGAGGCTGGCTCTTTTCTGAGAGCAGATATTCCCTGCTGCAGAGAAGATTCTTTCTGCCGGGGTGGATGTTGCAGGAATGCACAGAAAGGATTTTGCCACCTTTGACAGTGTGGGGAAACTCTTCTCATTTCCCCCCCACCATTTGAGAGGGTTTTCCTTTTTGCCTAGAGGTGGCCGTGTGAAGTATCGCTGAACTTCATCCCTCACGTTGTGGATCTTTTGGCCTTCCAGGATTTCCTCTTCATCAGAGTCTTCACTCTGGCTGTCTGTGTCAGAATGAAGGAGGTCATCCAGGGCTGATCTTTCTGCTCTGACAACGTCCTGCTGGACTCGTGTGGAGTCACCAGCCTCCTTTGCTTCTTTGATGGCAAGGTCTTCAACTGCCCCTTTCACCCTAGTGCCATCTTCAGCACCCAGAAACTTCAACTTCAGGTACTGTGCTGTTTCACCCAACGTGACTCTGTGTCCTAATTGGGCTCCACAGCCAGCTAAACTCTCTCCCATAAGTATCCTCCAAAGAACAGGCATAAGTGTTGTACATGGACCGGATTTAATATAGGAAAGTGTAATACTGAAACAAAGAAATACAGAAAGGCACATATCAATACACAAACACATACAAACAGCTTGTATTGTAAGTATTGTAAACGGCATCCCAGAAATAATACAGTACAAGTAGGCCCAAAGCCTGAACTTCCATCACTGACATGGATGGCAATGAAGTTACACACAAATGCAGAACTTGTGTCACAATAGTTCCCAAAATACACTGTCACAATGATAGACAACATTTCTACTTACACATTTTGCCACTCAAAGGGCTAGAAACCAGCAGATGGCCTTGGATGAAACTTTAGAAAACACACAGACATGTTGCTGTGTTCTCAACATGTAGAAAATGGCAGAACCAGGATCGCTTCCTGTACTATAAGGACTGCAGCACATTAAGATAAACAGCGCCCCCTGGAGACAGGGAGGTACTAACTTAAATAATGAAGTAGCAACTATGCCACCTAGTGGCAGTGAGCAAAAACAGGGAATATGTTCCATGACAGGTACCTTGGGTCAAGGGAAGCTGCAAGCACAATTGGGTTTTTCTCTGGGTTTGTCTGCAGACTTCCCCATCTTTGGGTGATGCCTTTTTTGGCTTCGGAGACAAAGATTTTACCTGGGCCCGTCTTGAGTTGGCATTTCTCCATGGACCGTTGCAGCCCTTTGACCAACTGTGGGAGACAGGCCACTGTGGCATAATCCTGCCCACTTAGGTATACTGTACCAGTTTCAAATGGCTGAAGCCCTTTCACCAGCTCTTCCAGCAACACCCACTGCTCTGTCTTCAAGTCCAAGTATTTCTTGTTCTGTGGTGTTTCAGGATCTGAAAGTACTGCAACGACCGGCCAGCGCTGTTCAAGGAGCCTCTCCATCATGTAGAATGTGCTGTTCCATCTTTTTTTTTTTTTTTTTTTTGCCTTTATTGATTTTTTAAGGGATAGAAAGTAGGCTGACAGGAAACGGGAGAGAGATGGGGGGATGACATGCGGTAAAGGCCGTGTCGGGTCCGGGAGTCGAACCCGCGGCACACCGCGACTGGATCACCAGTCTGGTGCCCAGACCGTTATGCTACGGCCTGGGCCTGTGCTGTTCCATCTTGTCGCCACATCCTGGATCAACTTGTGCTCTTCTTTATCAAACTGTTTCTGTTTCTGTTGAAGTTTGGTACAGGCTGCCTCACTTTTATGGAAGTACTCTGCTATGCACCTTGAGGCACCCACAGCTCTGGTGATGGCCGTGTCTTTGAGGGCACTGTTCACTATGAGCTGGAGTGTGTGCCCAGCGCAGCGGACAGAGGCCCATCCATGCTTCGTTTGGAGATCTCTCATGGCTGCAACCATGTTGGACGCTAGGGCATTCATCAAAAAATCGATTTATCGATTTATCGATAAACGAGTCACGAGTCGACTCGCAGCAGCGCGAGTCGAAAGTTGAGCTTTTTTTTTTTTTTTTTCTCCCCTTTTTTCATTGCATTCAGAACGCGCCCTTAATTAAAAACCAAATGCAGCTGTGTAGGCTATGTGGCTCTCAGCGCGCGGTGTCCCACTATTGAGACTGGCTGAAGTCTGTTTGAACTGCGCTGTGTCAGAGAAGTAACAGATAGAAGCACGCAAACGTTACCCCCAAACGATATCCCCCTCACCTCCGTGCTGGAAATATAACGTCTGGGTTCCCGAGGCTACATGCATGCTGACGCAATGACTGTCTGTTTCTGGCTAAGCTTTACGCGCAGCGCACATGAACCTCTCCGTCTCCGGTCAGTGCGGGTTGTTGTTTATTTGCATGGCTCAGAAAATGAGTAACAAATGAGAACGTTATCGAGTTGTGGAGGAGGAGGAGGAGGAGGAGGAGGAGAATAATAATGTCATATCTCTCATTGTGTTCTCGGTGCTGCTGCTGCGCTGTGTGCCAATACCACTACTTTACCTGGATAACATCATCTTTTCATTTTGACATGATTCACATGAAATAATAATCCTGTACCGGAACCGCGTGTAGCGTTTGGTTTCATTAATGCGATCGTCACAAAATAGCCTACAGCTGCTGCTGCTAAAGATACAAAGATTGGACATTTTTAAACGACGCAAAACTTAGAATTCCCCTCTTGCGTACCAGTGCCACGTGTCCCGCGGACCGGCACCGGTGTTTGGGAACCTCTGATATAGATGATACATGCACTGTGACTGTGTCATATTGGAGAGGCCACTGAATGCGCAGTGCTATGTTTGACATGCTCCGTCTCCGTATTTGAGCGCGCGGCAGCTCCACCCGCCCCTGTTAAATCCCCCCCCGCGCGTCCGCGTCCGCCCCCCCCCCCCCCCCCCCCCCCCCCCCCCCCGCCGCCAGAAACGATAAATCGACTTATCGATAAATTACTGTCCGACAAGTCGACTGGGAAAAATCTCAAGTCGTTAATGCCCTATTGGACGCGTTATCGTGAACTAATGCCTTCACTTTGGTAGGTGAGATTTCAAATCTCTGCAGCACCTCCTCCATCCATGTTGCAATGTTTGCGGCAGTATGCCTCTCCTCAAGGGGCATGGTGGCCAGGTTAAGCGTCTTCAACTTCCAGTCTTTGTTGATGAAATGGCAGGAAACGCCGAGATATGCCTCCGTGGCACGGCTGGTCCAGGCATCCGCGGTCAATGCAAGAGAGTCTACATCCTCCAACATCTCCTTTACCTTAAAAGACAGAGCAGGAGATGTGATTTTAGTTTTATTATTTATTCTAAATTAAGCCAAGACCTGAGCACAAAATGTCTTCTAAAACAGTTTTCTGAAAAGCTTTGTTTCAATGTCAGTGTTGCTCAAAGCATTCCATGTCAAGGAGCAGGGAAAAAAAGCAGATCTACAAGCTTATAGCACGGCACTCGGTGCCATGCTATGACCTTGTAGATCTGCTATTTTTCAATAGCTAAAGTTAAAAAGTTAAAAAGCTAAGGCGACACAGGCATCCTCAGGTCTAAATGGGTTAATGTATTAATCAGCAATCTTAATATTATTGGATTTATTTATTATTAAATTAATTATGTTATCAAATATATAATTGCTTACATTAACGTGTGTGTGTATTATATTACCTCCAGAAGGCTTGTTTTGAATTTTTTCTCAACCAACTTTGTGAAGTGGGTTCTGGATGGCAGGCTGTATGATGGGTTGAAGTCCATTATCATTTTTTGAAACCATTCACCGTCCACTATGTTGATTGGCCTCATGTCTCCGACAATCATGTTTAACACTGACTTGGTGAGGTCATTTTGTTGCTGCGGAGTGAGGACAGACCTCTGCTGCACATATGCATCTTCTTGTGACTGTATTGATTAAAAAAAGACACTTGTCAACAAGCTATACATTTTAGCACGCATCTCTCTCAAATATTGTAATGTCAATGTGTCATGTTCTTGATTCTGTAGGCTATACGGTGCTGCGTTGCTATTATAATTCTATAAAATCCTGACGTGATGTCTTGTCTTTAATGTTCATCACAGCAGCCTGAATGGTTACCATAAACTGCTCAGCGCTTGGTTCCGGTCTAGAGCCCACCTACTGTATCCGGCAAATAACAGACACACACACACACGCATGTAGCGTTTCCGCCTCAGACCGGATCAGCAACTTGCTAGGTGAATTGATCCCGTTCACGATCGCGTTTATGTTTCTATTATAGCGCAAATATAGAGCAGATGGAATAGACTGGGCCTGGCCATTACTGAACGGTAAAAAGAAAGCAGGCTTTCCGCAGTGGAAAGTCTGGTGACGAGAAATTATAGTTAATTTTAAGTCTGCTATTATATCAGGCCAGCAAGCTAACAAGCCAACTTACCGAGGGGAGTCTTCATCAGGTTCCACAGCGAACGGATGTTTTCTCTTCAGGTGTTCGTTCATGGTGCTGGTGCTGCCATGCCAAGTAAAATCACCCTTGCAAAGTTTGCAAGTAAGGATTTTATTTGGCTTTGTGATGTGTGGGATGCTTGTGCGATGTGCGCAAACTGCGCATGCGCAACTCTCACTGTATGAGAGAGTGGCTTCTCTCCCGTAGCATAGCAGCGTCAAGCTGCTGTTAAAAACAGTTAAAACACCCGCAATGTGTTGCCAATAAAAATCGATAAGATAATTCGTTGGCAACGAATTGAATTATCGATTTTTATCGATTTAATCGATTCGTTGTTGCAGCCTTAATCATGTCAGACGCAGACGACAGCAAGCTCCAGGCTAGCAGCCGCCGAATATCATCTATGGCCATTTTCGCCGCACTCTCTGGGCATGGCATCATCCCCGATCTCCTCCTTGCCACTCTCGAGTCATCACAGACTCAGCAAACCGGTTCACCCAGCCAAGGCAAGAGTAAGGGAAAAAAGAAAAATACAACTCCGCGCTCAGCCGAGCCCACCCGGGACGAACCCGGCGGCTCCCAGGCCTATGCTGGTCCCGTCCAAAATCCGCATTCACCGCCGTCTCACGACTCCACCACCCTGCTGCTGTCAGCCATGGCCACCTTGGCCAACGCAGTCGGGGCACTGGACTCACGGCTCTCTCAGCAGGCACCTTCCTCCAGTGGCCGCCAGCGCCACGCTCTCGTCCTCCTCTCTTCCTCCTCTAACCGTCGCCAACCCAGTGCTTCCTCACCCACGGTCCGGGTTCACCCTCTCCTCCGCCCAGCCAGTCTCCCCTGCCGGTAATTATTTTATTTCCCCCTTTTCCGCCATCTCTACCCACCTCAGAGCCCAAATAATCGAAGGGAAGGACATTAATTTAGCCTCTCTCATTCTCCCCACTCCCGAGTGCGACAGAAAGCTGGTAGGCTCCGACCAGCTCTCTGCCGTATTCCGCGCCGCCGATCCCCGCATTAACCGTTCCCTCGACTTCTGCGATTATTTGGTTATAGCTTTCGGCTTGTTTAGAGACACTCTATGCGACGTCTTCCCAGAGCACAGACCCGAGCTAGACTCCTACCTCGCTCTCATCAGCGGAATCAAACGTAGATACGGCGGTTCTATGTTTTACGATTACCATAAGGCCTTCTCTGCTAAAGCGGCTAACTTCCTCTCCCGTTTCAACTCAAGACTCAACTGGGCGTGCCTAGATACAGAGCTGCTCATTTTGCACGTAGGCGGCCACAGGGCCCTTACCTGCTATCTGTGCAACCAAGTAGATCACTCTATCATCTATCGCTGAATCATGCCCCAGATCAGTGTCCCTCGCTCCCACGGTGAAAAAAGAAAACCGCCCAAAAGCTTTGAATCCTTCCGCCTACATCGATCCTCACGATCCCAACCCCCAGGACGAGCCCTGTCCCAAGGCTTCCGCGTTGGCGTTCTCTCGCCTCTAACCCATTCTCATGTGTCTGCTAATCTCCAATCAGCTCTGCAAAAACCAGAAATAGTCGCCTCTCTCCTGGAGAAAGAGGTCTTTAAAGGCTTCATGGTAGGGCTGTTCCCCACCCCGCCTTTCAATCCGTTTCACAGCAATCGGGATCGCTACGCGTAAATATTCAGGGAAAAAACTTTTAATCATCGACCTGTCAGCCCCCTGCTCCGGCCCGTGTCCCAGCGTAAACGCCATGATTCCGCTCGAAAACTTTTCATTGCATTACGCTTCTATCGACGACGCAATCAAACTCATCAAAATAGGAGGCCAAGGCGCATGGCTGGCAAAAGCAGATATGACGGACGCTTTTAAAGTAATGCCAATCCACCCGTCTCAGTGGTCCCTTTTCAGAGTTAAATGGGAGAAATCGTTTTATTTCGCCACACGCTTAACTTTCGGCTGTAGAAGCAGCCCCCACATATTTAACCAGCTATCGGAGGCCCTCTGCTGGATTCTGCTGAACGTTAATCGCCTACCTTTCGTCCTTCACCTCCTCGACGACTTCTTGTTAATAGATTTTCCTTCCCAGTTTCCCCCCACCAGCCTCGATTCACTCAAAGAAACGTTTAACGCTCTGGGGGTCCCTCTTTCGGCCCGGACAAATCCTCCTAGACTCTGTGGAAATTAAAGCCTCTCTCCCGTTGGAAAAGCTAACTTGCGTCAGAGAATTAATCCAGAGCGCCGCCTCGCCCCGTACAAAGCGCCAGCTGCTTTCACTGCTGGGTCATTTTAATTACGCAATCAGAATAATTCCCCAGGGCCGCTCGTTCATATCACGGCTGCTGGAATTGCTGCTCGTAAGATGTGGTCTCCCTCCTGACCGCTACTCCAGCCACTCCCTGGGAATCAGAGCTGCCACCACCGCTGCTGCCAGCGGCGTTCCTGCCCTCACCCTGCAATCTATGGGCCGCTGGTCGTCCTCTGCCTTCACCTCCTACGTCAGACCCTCTGCCGCATCCGTGCTCGATGCCCAGAAGTCTATAATAATAATAATAATAATACATTTTATTTATATGGCGCCTTTCAGGTCACTCAAGGTCGCCTAACAAAACAGAAAAATACAAAACAATAAAGCAAGTTTAAAAATACAGCAAGTTTAAAATACACACAAAAGGCCTGCAGCAGACTTCTACTCAAGGTGGGAGTAGGCTTGTCTGAAAAGGTGAGTTTTGAGGTGGGATTTGAAGGTGGGGAGTGAGTCCATGTTTTGGATGTCGGGGGGAAGGCTGTTCCAGAGGCGAGGGGCAGAGCGGCTGAAAGCTCTACCCCCCATGGTGGACAAACGAGCTGGGGGAACAGTGAGGTTGGTGGAGGAGGCAGACCTGAGTGCCCGGGTGGGAGTGTTGATATGGATGAGATCAGACAGGTAAGGGGGGGAGAGGTTATGGATGGCATTGAATGTGTTGAGGAGGATCTTGTAGTCTATGCGGTATTTGATGGGTAGCCAGTGGAGTTGGTGAAGAACGGGGGTGATGTGGGAGATGGCAGGGGTTTTGGTGATGATGCGGGCTGCAGCGAAATGGCGTCTATGGCGTCTACTAGTGCGGTACATACACTGACTGGTGGTTGCGTCGGGTGGCGGGTACCTCTTCTTCTGCCCATTTCCAACATGTTCTCCCTCTCCAGGACGCTCACTCACTCCTATCAAAACGCTGCCCGTCCCGTCCTCCGGCCTCGCAGGCCTCCTCCGTCGGGAGTTTCCCTGTCCCGTCAGGTGAATCAATTTCTCACTCATTGCCTCCATCTCGCAACCCTCTGCCGAGAGGTCGCCCGCTCCTACGCCTGCTAACTCTGCTCTCCCATTCTCCATCCGCCACTGCAAGGTCCCAACTCTGCAGGTTCCTCTCTCCCTCTCCTCCAGGCCCCGGGCGGGTCAACGGCGCCCTATAGTGTGTACTGAACTGTGCACTGTTTATGGGTGTATGCCTATAGAATTTGTTGCCGTCAGGCAGAAACTGTCCAAACCGTTGCTTTTTTATTAAACAATAAGTTAAATAGTGAAATGCAAGCTCACAATGTGTTGCATCGTGACACGTTATGAGCTTGTAGATCTGCTATTTTCAGTATTTTACATCGTTTTTAAATTGTAATAAAAAAGGAATGGATTTTGGAATTCTACCTGACAGCAATGATATATATTTTATGAATTCCATTTCTACTGCTGTTTACTGAGCCAAATTACTCCTCAGAGTCATTACACTTTGACTTTATGCTACTCAGGTCCCCACTGTGCACCACACGGCCATGTCAGGTTTACAAGTGGCATTGCTCGCGAGTGCATGCCTTTCATCCGACGGAGCATTGGTCCGAACGACAACCTACCTCCTCCCTCACCCTAACCCTAACCTCCCCCGGGGCAGACACCTAAACCTAACCGCAACCCTCTCCCGACCCGCAGCGCACCTCGGAGCATTGCTCCTTCGGAGCAATGCTCTGTCGGATGATAGTACGCCTCCCATTGCTCGCTGGAACTCGGACAGGAGCTCGTATGCCATCTTTGGTGGCAAAGGACGGCACCACAGGTCCTATTCAGCCCCACTAATTGACCGCCTCAACAGGTGCTCTCAGCAGCTCTTTGGTGAGACGATGGAGGATAATTTTAGGGTCCCTGCTGATATCCCTTCCAATGAGCTGCTGGGGTTAGAGTACCTGTTCAGCCGGAGCTCAGGTGAATCTGAACCCTTCTCCCTTGAGGGCATTATTGACGATGGGCCTGGAGAAGATGAGGAGGTGCTTCAGCCTGGCCAGCATGATCCCCAAGAAGATGAGGCATACCAGAGTGACGAAGAGGAAGATAATTGCAATCGTCATCTGGATGCCGCCCAGGCCGACATTGTGCTCACAGACATAGAGATAACCTCCACTGCACACAATCCAGCTATTGTGAGTAACTAACTATGTTTCTGCTATAATGACATAATAATGCACTGGTTGCTGGACGATGTACACTTTTCAACTTACTGCATTCTTATGTATGACATTTTTTAACAGGAGGATGTCTGCAGCTGCAGTTGGAACAGTTCTGCTCTGTGCTGGTGAAGATTGGCCGGACAGAGGACAGGCTGTCGCTTACCACAGAGCAGAGAAACAACGTCCTTGAAGCCTGGGATGCAGTGGAGGAGCATGACAAGCAGCCACAGAAGTTCACATATCTAAACATATATAACACTATATCCCATATAGTGCAATGCCATTTTGTTATAGTGTCCGAATGTGTAGTGAGCATTTTTGCACCCTAATGTAGTAGACTGAAGTATCCCACAATGCACCGGGAATTTTAGGGACCATCCGATGGTCACTTCAAAAACACAGCAAAGGAAATCTGCCCCATAATGCATTGCGCAAGCTCGCTGTTGAGTGCACATGCACGCGTTTGCGCACATGCACTGCTTCTGCATGCATGCGCTCATTGCGCTCCAACTCAAAAGAGGCAGAAGTTGAACCAGCAAAAGAAATCAACACAAATATACTTTTTAAACTTTCGTTTTCCCCTCTCTTTTCTTCCCTGGCGGATCTCAAAGCTACAGATCGAGACAAATGATCTGTGCATTTATTTGCAGTTTTATCACCCAGGCCCAGCACAAGACGTTAGGAGAGGAATCAGTTGCTTGCTGTAGAATATATTTGTGAGATTTGTGAGATGTGTCCGAACATATGTTTTATTAATATTAATTAATTCCTGCCATGAAAAAATATGTTTTCTTACATTATTTCATTGAATTGCGATAAATACATTAAAACTTAACTAGAAACAAAATTTCAAGACATTTTACTGGGTGCCTGAAGCTCGCCAAGTCTGTGCAGCATTTGAGCCACGGACCACCATTTGATGACATTTAGCCTCTCAGAAGGGTCCATTTGGTTACATGTGAGCCAGGAGGTCTCCCCATTGACTTCCAATGGGTTATTTTGTCTTAGTTTATTGCGTTGCCACCAACATTCTAATGCTAACATGCTAATACTAACATGCTAACATGCTAACATTTTAATGCTAACATGCTAATGCTAACATGTTAATGCTAACATGATATCAAGATAAAATGCTAACATGCTGCTAACATGCTAACATGCTAATGCTATCATGCTAACATGCTAATGTTATCATGCTAACATGCTAATGCTAACATGCTAATGCTAACATGCTAACATGCTAATGCTATCATGCAAACATGCTAATGCTAACATGCTAATGCTATCATGCTAACATGTTAATGCTATCATGCTAACATTCTAATGCTAACATGCTAATGCTATCATGCTAATGCTATCATGCTAACATGCTAATGCTAACATGCTAATGCTAACATGCTAATGCTATCATGCTAACATGCTAATGTTAACATGCTAATGCTATCATGCTAACATGCTAATGCTAACATGCTAATATGCTAACATGTTAATGTTAACATGCTAACATGCTAATGCTATCATGCTAACATGCTAACATGCTAATGTTTAATGCTATCATGCTAACATGCTAATACTAACATGCTAACATGCTAACATTTTAATGCTAACATGCTAATGCTAACATGTTAATGCTAACATGATATCAAGATGAAATGCTAACATGCTGCTAACATGCTAACATGCTAATGCTATCATGCTAACATGCTAATGTTATCATGCTAACATGCTAATGCTAACATGCTAATGCTAACATGCTAACATGCTAATGCTATCATGCAAACATGCTAATGCTAACATGCTAATGCTATCATGCTAACATGTTAATGCTATCATGCTAACATTCTAATGCTAACATGCTAATGCTATCATGCTAATGCTATCATGCTAACATGCTAATGCTAACATGCTAATGCTAACATGCTAATGCTATCATGCTAACATGCTAATGTTAACATGCTAATGCTATCATGCTAACATGCTAATGCTAACATGCTAATATGCTAACATGTTAATGTTAACATGCTAACATGCTAATGCTATCATGCTAACATGCTAACATGCTAATGTTTAATGCTGTCATGCTAACATGCTAATGCTAACATGCTAATGTTAACATGCTAATATGCTAACATGTTAATGCTAACATGCTAATGCTAACATGCTAACATGCTAATGCTAACATGCTAATGCTATCATGCTAACATGCTAATGCTAACATGCTAATGCTATCATGCTAACATGCTATCATGCTAACAGGCTAATGCTAACATGCTAATGCTAACATGCTAATGCTATCACGCTAACATGCTAACATGCTAATGCTAACATGTTAATGCTAACATGCTAACATGCTAATGCTAACATGTTAATGCTAACATGCTAACATGCTAATGCTAACATGTTAATGCTAACATGCTATCATGCTAACATGATAATGCTAACATGCTAATGCTAACATGCTAATATACTAACATGCTAATGCTAACATGCTAATGCTAACATGCTAACATGCTAATGCTATCATGCTAACATGCTAATGCTAACATGCTAATGATATCATGCTAACATGCTAATGCTATCATGCTAACATGCTAATGCTATCATGCAAACATGTTAATGCTAACATGCTAATGCTATCATGCTAACATGTTAATGCTATCATGCTAAGATTCTAATGCTAACATGCTAACATGCTAATGCTATCATGCTAATGCTATCATGCTAACATGCTAACATGCTAATGCTAACATGCTAATGCTAACATGCTAATGCTAACATGCTAACATGCTAATGCTATCATGCAAACATGCTAATGCTAACATGCTAATGCTATCATGCTAACATGTTAATGCTATCATGCTAACATTCTAATGCTAACATGCTAATGCTATCATGCTAATGCTATCATGCTAACATGCTAATGCTAACATGCTAATGCTAACATGCTAATGCTATCATGCTAACATGCTAATGTTAACATGCTAATGCTATCATGCTAACATGCTAATGCTAACATGCTAATATGCTAACATGTTAATGTTAACATGCTAACATGCTAATGCTATCATGCTAACATGCTAACATGCTAATGTTTAATGCTATCATGCTAACATGCTAATACTAACATGCTAACATGCTAACATTTTAATGCTAACATGCTAATGCTAACATGTTAATGCTAACATGATATCAAGATGAAATGCTAACATGCTGCTAACATGCTAACATGCTAATGCTATCATGCTAACATGCTAATGTTATCATGCTAACATGCTAATGCTAACATGCTAATGCTAACATGCTAACATGCTAATGCTATCATGCAAACATGCTAATGCTAACATGCTAATGCTATCATGCTAACATGTTAATGCTATCATGCTAACATTCTAATGCTAACATGCTAATGCTATCATGCTAATGCTATCATGCTAACATGCTAATGCTAACATGCTAATGCTAACATGCTAATGCTATCATGCTAACATGCTAATGTTAACATGCTAATGCTATCATGCTAACATGCTAATGCTAACATGCTAATATGCTAACATGTTAATGTTAACATGCTAACATGCTAATGCTATCATGCTAACATGCTAACATGCTAATGTTTAATGCTGTCATGCTAACATGCTAATGCTAACATGCTAATGTTAACATGCTAATATGCTAACATGTTAATGCTAACATGCTAATGCTAACATGCTAACATGCTAATGCTAACATGCTAATGCTATCATGCTAACATGCTAATGCTAACATGCTAATGCTATCATGCTAACATGCTATCATGCTAACAGGCTAATGCTAACATGCTAATGCTAACATGCTAATGCTATCACGCTAACATGCTAACATGCTAATGCTAACATGTTAATGCTAACATGCTAACATGCTAATGCTAACATGTTAATGCTAACATGCTAACATGCTAATGCTAACATGTTAATGCTAACATGCTATCATGCTAACATGATAATGCTAACATGCTAATGCTAACATGCTAATATACTAACATGCTAATGCTAACATGCTAATGCTAACATGCTAACATGCTAATGCTATCATGCTAACATGCTAATGCTAACATGCTAATGCTATCATGCTAACATGCTAATGCTATCATGCTAACATGCTAATGCTATCATGCAAACATGTTAATGCTAACATGCTAATGCTATCATGCTAACATGTTAATGCTATCATGCTAAGATTCTAATGCTAACATGCTAACATGCTAATGCTATCATGCTAATGCTATCATGCTAACATGCTAACATGCTAATGCTAACATGCTAATGCTAACATGCTAACATGCTAATGCTATCATGCTAACATGCTAATGCTAACATGCTAATGCTAACATGCTAATGCTATCACGCTAACATGCTAATATGCTAATGCTAACATGCTAATGCTAACATGCTAATGCTAACATGTTAATATACTAACATGCTAACATGCTAAAGCTAACACGGTAATGCTAACATGCTAATATGCTAACATGCTAAAGCTAACATGCTAATGCTAACATGCTAACATGCTAATGCTAAAATGCTAACATGCTAACATGCTAATGCTAACATGCTAATGCTAAGATGTCTGAGCTGTAAGGGTCCATTTGGTTTCGTTCAGGGGGGCGGCCCGGTTCCGGCGAGCCGCCCTGCTTCTGAAACGGTCGAGAAATGACAGAGTTACGTGTTTCCCCGATTTTCTCCATTGACTTTCAATGTGTGTGTGTGCGTGCACATGTGTGCATGTGCGTGCATGTGCGTTCGTGTGTGCGCGTGTTTGAGAGGTGGTCAACTTGACTTTGAATCATTAAAGGTCCGCTGACATGCCCCGAAATTAATATGGGTGGTACAGCACATCACGTGGTCTGACTGAAAACAGTTTGAAATTGTTTGAGACAGGGCTACGGCGCGCCGCGCTAGCAACAAGTGGCTGCTAGCTAGCTCAGGCTAGCGTTTTTGACGGTACATTTAGGTAATTTTGGCTATAAATGAAATTGAAAAAAAATATTTTTTCGCTCTAAAATATTCGTTACAATGACATTGAGTTGACGTGTAAGTTTGAGGGGATACTATTGCATACTCGCAATATCGCGTGACGAGTTCCAGAGAGCTGGGATGCAGCTCTCTGTAACCCCGCTAACATGGCCTCAAATTCAGCCTTGTGCAGAGCCCTGGTTCACAGGTTCACTGCCTGTCTATAGCAGCCGCCGTGGCGGCTGCTATAGTGCCTCTACCCGGGGCAGTGGGGCACTGCTGCCGGCTCAAGTAACCTGACCGCTCTCTCTCTCTCTCTCACACACACACACACACACACACACACACACACACACACACACACACACACACACACACACACACACTCTCTCTCTCACACACACACACACACACCGATATGGGGGGGCAGTCTCTCTCTCTCTCTCTCTCTCTCTCTCTCTCTCTCTCTCTCTCGCACACACACACACACACACACACACACACACACTGCGTCTTGCATCAGCGCGCATACGGAGTGCCTTACGCGGGTGCAGTACTTAGTTTAGACAGTTTTTGGTTTAGACTAGTCATTGGTTAGTCATTAGTCCTACATCTACAACCTATCTCAAACCCTCACCCTAAACCTAACCTCCCACGAGGCAGCACACCTAAACCTAACCGTAACCCATGTCTAACCAATGCTATGTCTAACCAAAGTATGCCTCCCCCTTACGCACCGCAATTCTCTCCCTCCGTATCTCTCTCTCTCTGTCTCTCTCTCTGTGTGTGTCTCTCTCTCTCTCTCTCTAATAATAATAAAACGCATCACAGCGCGACAACTTGTGAAGATTAGATATATTCGAAGACACTAGCATTTAGGAACCACTGGAAAAAATAACAAGTATCCGTGCGCAACTTGGAGGTCTCCAATAGCCACACTCAGAAGGCATGTGATGTCTTCGTCACCACCAGAAGTATAATGAAACTTTCATCTCATTAATCATTGACATAGCGTTATTTAGGCTATAATGATCAACTTGTATGGGTGATTCGTGTAATAATAAATATCGCTATGATGAATTATCGGCCTGGTTGTCCGAGAAGAGTTGAGGCATAGTCTTGCGGACGAGATCATGAGCCTCCGGGGGACTGGGCAGTGGGCATGTGTATACACACACACACACACACACACACACACACACACACACACACACACACACACACACACACACACACACACACACACACACACACACACACATGTACACACACATGCAATGGCACGGAATCTGCCTCGGGCTGACATGCACTATAGCCACGGCTAAAAGTTGACAGGTTGAGTAGGCCTACACAATACACGTACACACACCGGCACCGCCCCGGTTGTCCGAATGCCTCTCTCTCTCTTCGGGCATACACTCACTGAGCCGTCAGCCAAATAAATATACGTAATTCTCATAGATATATCCACCATCCATCCTCCATAGATGTGAATGGACTGTATCTGTCTGTGGGCAGGCATATGCCCACATATGAATATGTGTGTGTGCGTGAGTGTGTGCGGCTGTATGAGTTGAGGATTAGCGGTAGCCTAGGTATTTTTTATTATGCTGTAACATTTGACTCACTGCTGTCGTTTAGCATCAGTGCAATTTGAAATGTATTTTTGAAATGAAATGTACTATTTTGTAATGTAATACAATGTATTTTGTTTTGTTTTAATTTATTTCTGGACTCTTGGAAGATTAGCCGAAAGGCTAAAAGAGATCCAAATAAAAATCAAAATAGCTTTCTCTTATCGCGGGACCCCTATCTATGACCCCACCCCCCAGTCAGTGTCTGTCGTGTGCACAGGTCAAGTAACTTGACACCGCCTTTGTTTCATTTGCCGCCTTTCATCAGAGCATTCCTCGCATTCCACTGATACTAGAACAACAGCTGGTATAATGAGGCGTCGTTGCGTTTTTGGTTGTGGAAATGTCCGCACACTTTTCTCCTTTCCCCCTGAATCCTCTGCATGGCTTCGGAGACAATGGCTGGACTTCTGTCATTTTGAAGAGGCCGCAATTTCCACGAACTCGCGGATATGTGACAGGCATTTCCCCAGAGAGTCCTTCCAAAATGATGGGCAATACACGGCAGGCTTTGCGACGAATTTGGTCCTGTCTGGAAACGCTATTCCATCGTTGTACACAGTTGGACAGTCTCCTTCATCAAAGGTAATGTAAATCGATTTTTAGTAGCTAATGTGATGTGATTTGTGCAACATAGTGAAAGTATTACACTATACATTCAAAAGTTTAATACACAGAGAAATGTATACGGTGGAAACAAAGATAAGAACGGAATGAGCAGGAACAAGCATGCATCTCATGTCATATTGCACATCAGTTATTCTGATACAGTAACAGTAGTGTAATAGTATAGTAATAATAGTAGTGTAATATTAGCAGTCAGTTATATTAGTAGTGTAATAGTATAGTAATAATAGTAGTAGTGTAGTAATAGTAGTGTAATATTAGTAGTCAGTTATATTAGTAGTGTAATAGTATAGTAGTAGTGTAGTAATAGTAGTGTAATATTAGTAGTCAGTTATATTAGTAGTGTAGTAATAGTAGTGTAATATTAGTAGTCAGTTATATTAGTAGTGTAATAGTATAGTATAGTAGTAGTGTAGTAATAGTAGTGTAATATTACTAGAAAGACAGCAGTGAAAGACCATAACAGACAGACAGAACTCTGAGTGTACTAATTGGGTCCCATTCGTACACTCTCAGAGTTACATCAACAATGATTTTACAATATAAATCGGGGGTCCCAGAGATAGAAATGCCATGGGGGTCTGTAGACTAATATGCATGTCAAACTGGGGTCCTTGAAATGAAACGGGGTGAGAATCACTGCTGGAGCCGTCAAAATCTTCTCTTATGGAGGTCCCTGGCATATCTTTTTCAAATGGGGGTCCGTGGGGCTCATTATCAATCTGGGGGTCCTTGACATGAAAAAGTTTGGGAACCACTGGTTTACACTACATGCATGTTGATGACCCTTGCTTATGCAGACCCAGGTTTTGTCACTGAGTCGTCAGGCAACTGAGGCCATATGACAAAGGTTATGTGAATGGAATAATATTTTAGTTTGTTTACATGTTTAGCCAACTACCAGAGATGTCGCCTGCCAGTATGCAGTGCGAACGAGGACAGCCAAAATCCAAGTAGGCCTATCACTGCATCAAACACGGAGGAGAAGCCAAGGTGTGTGTGACACTGTGTGTGTGCGCGTGCGTGTCTGTCAATTCAAAGGAAAGGAGCTTTATTGGCATGAGAAAACATACGTTTACATTGCCAAAGCAAAAGTGGAACAAAACAATCAAGATAAAACAATGTATGTACAAATAAATATTGAATATAAATAGGAATAATATAACTATTTTATTTTTTGTGTGAATTAGGAATCCAGGTGCGTCCAAAAACCTGCACAACTGCAACATCGATGCCAGACCAGTGTGGCATTGATCATGCAGAGCCACTGCACACTGCATCCACAGGTTCCGCAACCACGGATTCCGCATCCACGGATTCCGCAGCCACGGATTCCACACCCTCCTCCTCAGCAACATCGACACCCATGACCAGTCCCGAATCCAAAAGGCCAAGGATCGAAGCTGTGGCCGGTTATGTGCACAACGACAGTGTCTCTCAGGATGTCCCCGGTCTACAGGACATTGGCAGGTAATAGTAATCAAATGCTCTTTGATGAGCCCTATATATATATGTGTGTGTGTGTGTGTGTGTGTGTGTGTTCTAATATGTTGTAATATCTTCAAAGCATGGACACTGACACCACTGGCACCACTGGGACACAGACGGAGTTGGATGCCACTTGTGATGCCACTGTGACTGACGGATGTCAGGGGACGGACAGTCCACAGGACATTGGCAGGTAACAATAATCAAAATGCTCTTTGATGAGTGTTTGTTATAAAATCATATATGTTCTAATATGTTGTAATATCTTCTCTCCAGTACTCCTTTCAGTGCAAAGAAGTACATTGTGTTTGAGGACAACCTACTGCTGTTGCTCAACACATGCCGTTCGTGCAAACGTGCGTGTACACTGGAGAAGCATGTTTTAGGAACTTTCCTGTCTGTCACCCAGGTAATTAATTCATGTGTAAATGGTGCATTTATGTAGCACGTATATCCAAGGTGCTTTACATAGATTGTGTGTATACATTGTGCGTTACATTCACCCTTTCACATACATATTCATACACTCATGGTTGAGGAAACCTATCCAAGGTGCTTCACATAGATTGTCTGTTACATTCACCCTTTCACACACACATTCATACACTCATGGTGGAGGAAAACCTGCTAAGGAGTCTGGGATCCTTCCGGTTGCTTGACCTCCTGGCTCCTGAGCCACTGTCGCCCCCATGTGTAATCACTATTGTTCATATTGACTTATTTGTCATTGCCATTTTTATCAAAAATTTGCTTTTACTCTTTATCCATTAGATCTGCATCCACTGTGAGCTTCGAGCTAAGTGGCAAAGCCAGCCCTATATTGGGACCCTCCCGGCTGGCAACATTCTGCTGTCGGCTGCGGTGGCTTTTAACGGGGCGTCTTATACGCAAGTCCACAAGGTCAGTTGATGTGTAGATCATCAAGAACTGCAGTTACAACACGTTGGTATAGCCTAGTGTCAGTAACCATGTTTTTCTTGTTATAAACTTAGGTTCTGTCATCACTGCGGCTCCAGTGCATGCATCCGAGGACTTTTTATCGCCACCAACGTGCCTACCTCCAGCCAACCATCCTTCACCAGTGGAAGATGGAGCAGGCCAAGGTGTTGGATGTAGCCAAGGCAGCTGGCAAACCCATCACTTTGGGAGGGGACATGAGAGCGGACTCGCCGGGTTAGTATAACTATGTATAGCATACCTTTATTGCTATTTTCTTGTACACATGCAGTAATAACTGTCTCTCTCACCCCACAGGCCACAGTGCGAAGTATGGCTCATATACAATGATGGATCTAGAGCACAACAGGATCTTGGACATCCAACTTGTGCAGGTTGGAAATATGTAATGTTCACATTCTTTCTTCACAATGTTCAGTCATTCTTTGTCCTGTGCATTATCAAACATACTTAATTGCTCATTGTTATTGTTGACAGAGTAATGAGGTCGGGGTACGCTACAGCAACAATATGGAGATTGCAGGTTTCACCAGGAGCCTGTCTTTTCTGGAGTCGGCTGGTGTGAATATTGGTGCCATTGTCACTGACCGTCACCTTCAGGTCCAGAAATTTATGAAGGAGCAGAAGAAGGATATAAAGCACTACTATGATGCCTGGCATGTAGCCAAAGGTTGTCACAGTAAATTTGTGTAATTAAATAAATTCACAAGACATCATCTTAGTCAACTTGTTATTACTTAGCATGTACAAACTGTTTATTTACTTATTTATTTACTGCAAATATATATTTTTTCTTTCCTCTCTCTCATCCTCTTCAAAGGCCTGTCCAAGAAATTGGAGGCACTTGGGAAGGAGCGTGGCTGTGAGGACGTCAAGGTGTGGAGGAAAAGTTCCGTCAACCACCTGTACTGGAGCTCATCCTCGTCACAGAGTGGGGAGGAAGCCGTGGCTAAGTGGTCTTCTATCACAAACCACGTCCAGAATGTTCACCAGCACAGCAATGAACTGTACCCCAACTGTGCCCACGACCTCCTTACACACAGAGCATGGCTGACACCAAGTGAGAAATTTACATTGTCTACAGCTTATGCTGAAATCCTACAAATGTACTTCTTCATTACTTTATTCTAAATATGAGTTATATTATTAATATGACTCATTTATGCTATCTACAGCTGTTTGTGACACTTAGTGTTGCAGAAGGGGGGGGGGGGCATGTGATAACTTAACTTTCATGACAAATATGGGTCTAGCACTACAGTTCTACTAAACTGTCAAATAACATCTATGGTTTCATTGAGTTTATATGGCTTTGTAGTGTTAGCACAGTCTTTGTGGGACATTTGTCAGCTTGTATCTGTAGATATGAGTATTTGACAAATAAACCCCTCTTATTTTGAACATCGGATTGCCTAAAATCTATGAAAAGCTATGGTTGAAATTTGAAATGTACTACTTTTGAGTCTAGTGCTAAGAACAGATGCTGCCAATGGTCAGTAGAGGGCAGTGCAGTCTTCATATTGTGTGAACTTGCGCAGAATCAGTAGCAGAAACACATGTCAGTCACTTCATGTCTTTCCATTTTGTGTATCTACAGAACTGTGATTCTATTGACTGATTACTAAGACACATTACAGTAGTCATATATAAATTGGATAAATTAAAGTGCATAATATGTTGTATTTGTCATGCAAATTAAGTTGTGATTTTCCAACTATGATAACTGGTGATGTTTACATGTTGTTTATATCTTCAGATACCAAAGCCTGTGAACGCTTCTGTGACATGATGCTGAAGAAAGCATTGCTGAAAGACGTCGCAAAGATCAGTCCACGCGAACAGACCTCCTCCCTGGAATCCTTCCATGCTCTCATTTTGAGATTCGCGCCCAAGAATGTTGTCTATCCATTCATTGGAATGCTGTGCAGGTTGGTGAATTTAGTGAGAATGCTTGCAGCTTAGTAAAAGCCTGGAAATGTTTTGAAAGGTCCACAAGCTCACAACACGTTGCACCGCGTTACTCATGTTACACCGGGTTATGTTATCGGGTTATGCAATACTCGATAGCATGTGTAATAGCCTCAATATTGCACCATAATTATGATTTCTGTAGGCCTGGAAAACAGATTAAAATACTTAGGAAAAGAAAAATAATTCATAAAAATGTGTGGGAACCCTGTTTAATTGAAAATGTTCCATAATGTATGTAGGCCTACTGGATGTAATTTAGGCCTACAGTACTAACTGCCTCCCCCCCCCCCCCCCTATATTTTAGATTGCTTTTGGCCTGCCTTCATTATAATGAGAACGCAGACCGTGAGCGACTTCTGGGGCCAGATGGGAAGCTGAAAACCAAAGTGCGTTTCCCGAAGTACAAGAAAGGCGAATACTCCAGGGCCTTTGTGAAGGGGAAGCCGAGATACAGTACGTACTCCAATATAGATTGATTGACTGATTTGATTTTCATATATAAACAAAAACAATTCCAAGAAGAACTGCTGTTTGCTTTTTATTGATTGGCTCGGCAACATATTTGAATACGAAACAAATTACACCTTCATATGTTTCCACATAACACATTGGCCTGGCGATTGGCTCACACCGGGCCTATAATAATATTATGCAAACAATATTGTTGCCTGAATTTGTGAAGCAAGTTGTGAGTGCATGTCTTGTTCGGTCTTAGATTATGTGGACAGCTTACAGCAGCTGTTGGGGGAAGTGGTGGTCAACCCACGTCCGTTCCAGGAGAGGATCAAGGCCATCGAGGTCCCACCTGTACTTTCTGCCGGATATGAGAGGCCCGGCTCGGATGAGGATCTGGCCAGATGGTCTCGGTTTGCGGCCGAACCGTGATCACATCTAACCTGACATCACCAAAGACATGAGCAATATCCACCGCTTAGATTATCCTGTGGCTACTACAACCCCTGATTAAGCCTCAAGGTCGACTGGTGGACAAAGGACCTCTTTAGTCTGACCTTACTGTATCCTCCTGGTACACCATATCTCCTTCCTGAAGGTAGCAACCTATATTCTCCATACAACACATGCTTAGTATTAGAGGTGATATTCCTTGCTAACCTTAGGATGCTGTTATCATATGTGGATGTATAGAGTTTCTGAAGTTGTTGTCCAACAATCTTTGAACAAATGTTCAGTTGTTGCAGCAGTTGTGACTTTAGGGCTGCAGACAAACATCCATACCAGGTGGTACTACAGTACTGAAGAACACTCATAATAACAGAAGTGAAAAACAAAAGAAGAATCCGTCTACTAGCACCGAAGGATCTTAGACGGCGAAGGAAGTACATTCTTTGCTTTGTTTTCTTACACACTGAATCAATCTGATCTTTCCATGACAACAGATGGTCTATTACTACTCCTAGGTATTTGTACGAACATACCTGGTTGATCGGTTCACCATGGTGGTGTACCAAAAACAATCTCTTGTCTTTTTTGATGAGAGCGTTGTTATCACTCCATTCAACCACCTTATTTACTCTGTGTTGGTGCAATCCAGGATCACTGGAACTATCTATGAGAGAAATCAAAACTGTATCTTACAGAATAGATTAGATAGATTAAATAAATAAAAACTATAAAAAAGATATAAAACAAGACAAAAAATACATAAAAAGTAAGATAGATAGAATAGATTAGATAGAATAGATTAGATAGAATAGATTAGATAGATTAGTTAGAATAGATTAGATAGAATAGATTAGATAGATTAGTTAGAATAGATTAGATAGATTAGATAGATTAAAAAGAAAAAAAAAAAAAAAAAAGATAAATGCAGCCTCAACAGGGCACAAGCCAGTGTCCTATTTGTGCCGGTCCCAAGCCCGGGTTAATGCAGAGGGTAGTGTAGATAGATGGAGATGAACTGATATGATGATAGCATAGTTTTCTATGCATTTTGGGGGTTTGGGGGGATTTTACTTTTTTGGGGGGTTTGATTTTAGAATGTATTGGTCTGGTGTGTCAGTGCGACATTCAGACAGGCATTCCTCAATATGACAGCTGTCAGTATAAAGGGTGAAAAGTACAGCTGAGCTCACACAACCCTGGGGAGCACCAACATTAGTTGGTTGCTGATGAGAGGGTTGTGTTCACTTTCACCCTCTGTACTCTGTTAGTAAGAAAAGAAGCATACCAGTGAATTAAGTATGGATTCAGTTCCAACTGTACCATTTTTGACACTAGTATATCAGACTTTGTATATCAGTATTGTGTTGAAAGCTGAAGAAAAGTCTAAGAATAGCACTCTCGCATGATTCTGATGATGACGATGACTTATCTAGGGGTTTTGTAATTAAGTGGACCAGTGTCACAACCGCATCCTCTGTACTGCAACCCTTTTTGTAGGCAAACTGACAGGGGTCGAATTTGTCATTGGTTATACTGACAAGATGTTGTAACAGTATTCTTTCAAGTGATTTCATAATCACTGAAGTGAGAGCTATGGGTCTATAATCCTTATGTTCTTTTGGACATTGGATTTTGGGTAGTGGTTTTATGTGTGAGGTTTTCCAAGACAGGGGAATTGTGTGTGTGTGTCTACAGAGGTTTGGAATATTGGTTGCCACACTGGAGCCAGCTCAGATGCAAAGTGTTTGAGGCCTAATCTGGCCCATTAGCTTTCCTTGTGTTAGTACACTGAAACACTTTCCTTACATCCTCTTCAGTGATGGTAATTCTGTCTGAGGGGGCAGGTGTTACAGCCTTGAGTATTTCAGAACTCAGCTGGTTAAAGTTAACGATAGTGTCTGAGTGATTATTTCACGATAAGCATGTCCAGGACCTGCCCCGGTGGAGACCTGTCCCCAAACCTCTTTCCTAGGTTAGGTTAAAACAGTAGGGGACTCTTTGTTTGTGACTAAACAGCTACAGTACCCAGTCATTACATTCACTGTGCTTCTCTGTATGCAGCGGTATGCCTCAGAGGCGACATTGCTCTGGGTAATGGTGCAGCAAGGGCTGAGTGGTGATGGTGAAGTCATTTGTTTGTTAGGGAACAAGAAGTATGGAAAATACATAATGGTACATATCTCTAAAACCTTTAAAACGGATGCACATTATTTTTTTAGTCCTGCAAACTTTGAAAGCCAATGTTAGCTTTTTTTCCCATGTACATAACATGTATATAATGATGCAATGTGACATTTATTTATTATTTATATTTATTCAATGCTCTACCCTGTCCAACTGTATATACTTCCCCATTTTCAACTGTTTAATTATATTTGTGACACTTGCTTTGGCAAAGAAAAGGTATGTTTTCTCATGCCAATAAATGTATGTCCGTTACAATTCGGGCTGCTGCAACACTGACTATTGTATTGACTACTACTATTTTTACTTCAATACCTCTTGCATTTTAGATTAAAAACCCAACCAGGAACATGTAATGTGTTACACTTGAACAAGCTTTATTTAAGTAAAGCATATAAGTAAAAGAAAATGGGCAAAAAAAACAGCAGTGACAACAAACGTGTGTGCCTGTGGGGAGGATGTCTGTTGTGGTGGTGTGTGTGGAGTGGAGGCAGCCTGAATCCTGTGTATTGCCCGGAAGGCGAAGGATAAGCGGCCCGAATTTGGGTGACGGCACAGGATGGGACGACCCTACGGTTCCCTTGTCCTAGGTACCCCCAACACCACCTCACAAATGAGCGGTATGCTGTGTACCGGTAACGCCTAAAAATAATCAATGACATGAATGTGAAAATTAATTACTACAAATACTCTTGCACATGGAAAGGAAAGGACATTGCATTTTGATTACATCATAAAAGTGAATTGGTTTGACAAGCTCTGATGCCAAGAGGAAATTGACGACAATGGCTACAGAAATACAATTATTTATTTATAGTATACTCACTCATCCTCTGAGAACTCCTCTTCACCTTGGAACCCCTCGCCAAACCGTTGATGCATAACACTGTATGAATGAATGAATGAAATGTTTATTTTCGTGTCATGCCACTTTGGCCCATCCCATATGGGATTATATGAAGGTACATTGAAAACAACTGACATTACAGTCCTTCCTGTTCATATTCCGAAATGCATTACATGAATACATATTTGTACAGTATTTGGAAAATACTACAGTAAAAGGTGTACTTTTGAAATGGGCATTTCAGTTCTCCAACTTTTCATGATTCATGATTTGGATCTATCTTATTAAAAAGTATCTCCCTAATAGAGTTGTAGAATGGACAATAAAAAACAAAATGCATTGGATTAATATTGCTTGTGTTTGCCAAAAACAGTCAACAATCATGGTAGAAATCAGCGTAAAGCACTATTTTGGGTAGCCACCATCCTCTAAATATGCACAATAAGGGTCCAGACACACCCAATAATAAAAATAGGTATTCCATTGAGTCTCACATGGTCAGAAACCATGAAATATACACCAAGTTTGCGTTTCTAGCTCATCTGGTTCAGAAGTTAGAGCCAAACCTATTTTCTGGGTGCTAATATTGTGGCGGCCATATTGGATTTCATGGAACATTTCAATACAAAAAATGTTTGTATTCATATCATTGATCAACCTGTGAAGTTTCGTGGAAATATCCCTCCGTTTAAATTTTTGCCCTATTCACCCCCCATTATAACTAATAGTGTGGCGTCCATATTGGACTTTTGCCCAAAAAGTGACCAGGTTGACCATATAGGTTGTGATCCTACTGGGTCATAGATATTATTTCTGGTGGACAACTTTGTATGTTATGGCAAATGCAGGTTTCCTAAAAAAAAAAGTGGTTTGCCCCCTGGGTAATTAGAGTTCTACTACAGTTCAACCCCAGTATTCTGTTCCAAAGATGTACCATGTGACTCCACCGTACCTATAAGTCATCTGTTGTACCCAACAACAACAACAACACGTAGCAAAGCCAGGGTGCAGTGTGATGCACTCAGGCACGGGCTCTGCTTCAGCGCATTTGTCCATAACCTGCAGAACAGAGCAAAATAAACAATATGCACACACACATATTCCATTTACATTGTTCTGTAAGGGGTGGCAGTGGCTCAGGGGTAGAGTGACCGGATGGTAACCGCAAGGTTGCAAGCTCGAACCCGGGCTCCCCCAGAGTTAGTGTCTAAGTGTCCTTGAGTAAGACTCCCTAATTGTATGTATGTATGTATGTATGTATGTATGTATGTATGTATGTATGTATGTATGTATGTATGTGGGTTTGTTAGAGAGACATGTCTAAATAATGAATTGTAGAATTTCCTCATCCTAGCACCATGTGTCGCAAATGGGAAGAAGGCAATAGCAGGAGGGCGATACTCAATACTGTTTTTTTGGTTGTTTTTTTTACATGGAAAAGCAAACATGGCAACCCATGATGGCAACTCCACTGTACTGTACTGTACTGTACTCCGCTGTACTGTATTACACTGTACTGTACTGTATTGTACTCCACTGTACTGTACTCCAACGTACTGTACTCTAGTCTACTGTACTCCACTGTAATCCCCTGTACTGTACTCCACTGTACTGTACTTCCCTGTGCTGTACCGTGCTCCTCTGTACTGTACTGCACTCTGTACTCTACTGTGCTGTAGTCCTCTGTACTGCACTCCTCTGTACTGTACTGTACTCCTCTGTGCTGTAACGGCCATTTGCTTGTGTACCCTCTTTCCATTAGGATAGAAGGATATGTATATGTATATGTATGTATGTGTCATCTTGATGTAACAGTACTAACCCTGTCATAGTCTTTACAGCAGACCCTGTCTATTGCAGCATCCATGTTCTGGCAGTGACCACAGGTACACCTGAATTGATAAGCACATAAACAATAATGTGAGGGCTTGCACTGATTTGTGTAAACGAAAAGTGCAAATAACTTCACGACTAAAGAGTATAACAATCAGGTCCAGAGCCGTGCAGAGAGCACTGAGGGGGCAGGGGATCAAACCCCAAAAAAGGGCACATGTGTGGGCGCACGTCGATTTTTGGGGGTGGTCTTTTTGTGTGGTCCATCCCTTGTGCCATTTCATGTCATTGGACAGTAAAATAAGCAATAATTTCTCATTAGTCTGAAACTAAAACTGACTGACATCCAGCACATTAAAAGTATAAATAACTAGAAAAAGTGCCATTCTGGGCACAGGTCTCCACCAGGATAGGAATGTAGGACATTGCAGCTTGCCTTCATCTGGTGGTTGGATAAAAGGGCAACAAAAGTAAATTAGAGGTAAAAACACTTTTTGGCCAGTTATAGCACCACCTTGAGGCTGAGTTGAAATTGTTCATGTGGCATTTCTTCCTCGGCCTAGTGGGAATGTGCGTGCACAATTTCACGGAAATCACGCGATGTGTTCATGATTTGCAGCATTTTGTTTGAAACTGAGCACTCCTGTGAACTTTGGAAGCCAATCTTAACCAATCAGGATGGAGTCTGAGAAATCTGAAAGAGCCGTTTCGTTGAATGGCTCTAGAGAGACTGTGTACCAATTTGCACGATGTTTGGACAAAATCTGTAGGTGTACTGTGCAAAAACTTGTTATGCACAAAGCGGCCTCCTGGTGGCGCTATAACAGGCCGTTCTGGAAAATTTGGGGCAGAGGTTCATCGTTGGCATCCAGGGAGTGTGTGTGCAAAATTTGGCATCGACCGGGTTAACGGTGGCCGAGATTAGCTGCTCACGGACACACGGACGGACGGACACACACACACACGGACGGACAGACGGAGTGCAAAACATACTCTCCCCCCATGCCTTCGGCCTGGTGGAGACAATTATGATAGTGGAATTATCATTACTTGTCAAATGTTCATTTTGAAGGGCCAATGGCACTTATTGGCCCCCCACACAAGCCCTTATTGGCCCCCCACACAAGTCCTTATTGCCCCCCCCCCCCCCACACACACACACACACACAAGCCCTTATTGACCCCCACATAAGCTCTTATTGGCCCCCCACACAAGCTCTTATTTCCCCCCACACAAGCCCCCTCTCTGCACGTGCCTGATCAGGTCAGAAAGTAAGAATCATCATACATGTCACAGTGTAAGCTGATATCCCATTGCAATACACTTTCACAAAGTTCTGCCGTTTGGCACTTCTCTGGTTATACCATACAATAACACACATGGGTTATCGCACTAACATACAAACTCATCATGCATAGGCAATAAATAATTGATTATAAAGGAACGTTACCAGATAGACACATCGAGATGCTCTCGTGGGTGTGGAGGTTCTGCTGCTGCTGCACCGTCTGCACGTCCCTCCTCACCGTCGGACTCGTTAGCAGGAGGTAGCAGAGGCTCGAACATGTATGGCCTGACTCCGCGGACGTCATGAAATTCATGTTCTTGTTCTTCTTCCTCCTCTACCTCCTGCTCGTCTGACCCTTCCTCTTCCTCGTATTCATCGCTGTTTTCTGCCGGCGGGGGTGATGGAGGAGGTGAAAACTCCTCGACAAAACTCTCCAAGATTTCGTCCGGATTCATTTTGATTTTATTTTGAATTTCCTGCTTTCTCGGGTCTCAGCCTGAGGGTGGAGCTGGGCCAAGAGTGCGATTGCCGATTGGTCGCTGGAGGCGGAGCTGCGTGTGTGCGTGTGTGTGTGTGTGTGTGTGTGTGTGTGTGTGTGTGTGTGTGTGTGTGTGTGTGTGTGTGTAGCTGTGTAGTGTGTACACAGACACATGCCCAGTTCAATATGCGCCGGGGACCATAGAGGCTATACGTTCCCCGTGTGTGCAGCCTGCATGACCACTGACCAGAAGAGGCTCAGTGCCCCGGCGGTGAGAGGGGCATTTTGTCATGCGGAGCGACGCGGCGATAAATCATCATAGCTATATTGATTATTACATGAATGAACAAGCATAAACACACAGTTCACTTGAACAATGTTGTGGTAGCTATTTGAAGACGGATATGCATTTTAGCCCGGTGCAGTGCCGCTACTCAACCTGTGAGAAGGGCTGAGTGTATGCCGTGGCTGAGTGCATGTCAGCGGGGGAGACCGAGAGAGATGGCCGGGGAAATTCGCCCGGTGCAGTGCCGCTACTCAACCTGTGAGAAGGGCTGAGTGTATGCCGTGGCTGAGTGCATGTCAGCGGGGGAGACCGAGAGAGATGGCCGGGGAAATTCGCGAAATTGCGAATATGCAACAGTTTACCCTCAAACTTACACGTCAACTCAATGTCATTCTAACGAATATTTTAGAGCGAAAAAATAATTTTTTTCAATTACATTTATAGGAAATATGACTCTAAATGTGACACCAAAATAGTAGCATAAGTTGCTATGCTACTACGGCCACCAAGCCCGGCGAGCCCGCATAGAAGTCGCTGGAGAAAGCTTGTCACAGTCTGACGTCACAATCATGATAGCATTGTTTGATAGCCTTTATTAGCCCCCGAGGGGCGTGTCAGCGGGCCTTTAACAAAGTATCAATTTCACCTGGGCTAGGGCTAGTCTATGCGAATGCAAACACTATTGAAAGTTAAAACCACACTGACTCAGTGAGAGAACGTATGTCCGAACAAATTGCTCTATCGCAAAAAGTAAACGTCAAATGCGATTTTTGTTTTCGCCGTGAGTGACCCGGGACATTGAGGTACGCCGTGTGCGATCGTGGTATTGGTACGATAAAAAACGTAGTTATGAGAGCGAGTTAAGAAATTGTGTTTGTGATGAAAAAAGTGCTGACTCATTCTGGCATTTAACATAGAGTTGTATGACACATTATGATGGTACACCTGTCGCTTTCAGGGCTGTAGTTCACGTACCGTATGAATCTGGGCTGTGGTTGTGACATTGGGTGAAAGAGGACGAGTGTGGCTACAAAATTACCGAAACCCATGCATGTAAAGTTAATATTTTGGCCGTGAGGACGATTTGTTCGGAGAATTTCGCTACAGTTTTCACATTGGCTTCTCCCTCTGACCCGCTCTCTCTCTGGCCGTGCGACACTCTAAGTCGAGATTTTTGCTCAGACCACACACACTTTGGACTGCGATAGCGGGCAAACCGTGCAACGTATTCGAATTCCGTCTGAACCACAACAAAGTCGATGGCCTCGTGTGCTGTTTGAGGTTTAACTCGTGTTTCTACGTAACATTATGCCAGAGCAATGTGGCTCCAAAGTAACGTGTCGTTTTCTGTTTTTACCCGCGTTTCCCCATTGACTTTGCATGGGGCATTTTTCGCGTCGTTTATTGCGAATTACGTCGGCACGGTAACCCGAAACGGAAAGAAAAGCACAAGCACACCATTCCCGGCCGAGCCGCACGTTTCGATGTATATATTGTGGGGCTTTGGTAAACCGTGCGGCCGGCCATAGAGGTCAAAGTTTCGGAACATATATTACGATAATTATTCTGGGTGCCTGCCATGCAATGGCAGAAACACAGGTTGAAATCCGCAACACATACTTAATCGTAATCATCAAGACACGAAACTTTGACGTCTACGGCCGGCCGCACGGTTTACCAAAGCCCCACAATATATACATCGAAACGTGCGGCTCGGCCGGGAATGGTGTGCTTGTGCTTTTCTTTCCGTTTCGGGTTACCGTGCCGACGTAATTCGCAATAAACGACGCGAAAAATGCCCCATGCAAAGTCAATGGGGAAACGGGGGTAAAAACAGAAAACGACACGTTACTTTGGAGGCACATTGCTCTGGCATACTGTTACGTAGAAACACGATTTAAACCTCAAACAGCACACGAGGCCATCGACTTTGTTGTGGTTCAGACGGAATTCGAATACGTTGCACGGTTTGCCCGCTACCGCAGTTCAAAGTGTGTGTGGTCTGAGCAAAAATCTCGACTCGCAGTGTCGCACGCCCAGAGAGAGAGCGGGTCAGAGGGACAAGACATTGTGAAGACTGTAGCGAAATTCTCCGAACAAATCGTCCTCACGGCCAAAATATTAACTTTACACACATGGGTTTCGGTAATTTTGTAGCCACACTCGTCCTCTTTCACCCAATGTCACAACCACAGCCCAGATTCATACGGTACGTGAACTACAGCCCTGAAAGCGACAGGTGTACCATCATAATGTGTCATACAACACCATGTTAAATGCATGAATGAGTCAGCAGTTTTTTCATCACAAACACAATTTCTTAACTCGCTCTCATAACCACGTTTTTTATCGTACCAATACCACGATCGCACACGGCGTACCTCAATGTCTCGGGTCACTCACGGCGAAAACAAAAATCGCATTTGACGTTTACTTTTTGCGATAGAGCAATTTGTTCGGACATACGTTCTCTCACTGAATCAGTGTGGTTTTAACTTTCAATAGTGTTTGCATTCGCATAGACTAGCCCTAGCCCAGGTGAAATTGATACTTTGTTAATGATTCAAGGTCAAGTTGACCACCTCTCAAACACGCGCACACACGAACGCACATGCACGCACATGCACACATGTGCACGCACACACACACACATTGAAAGTCAATGGAGAAAATTGGGGAAACACGTAACTCTGTCATTTCTCGACCGTTTCAGAAGCAGGGCGGCTCGCCGGAACCGGGCCGCCCCCCTGAACGAAACCAAATGGACCCTTACAGCTCAGACATCTTAGCATTAGCATGTTAGCATGATAGCATTAGCATGTTAGCATTAGCATGTTAGCATGTTAGCATTAGCATGTTAGCATGATAGCATTACATGTTAGCATTAGCATGTTAGCATGTTAGCATTAGCATGTTAGCATTAGCATGTTAGCATGTTAGCATTAGCATGTTAGCATTAGCATGTTAACATTAGCATGTTAGCATGATAGCATTAGCATGTTAGCATTAGCATGTTAGCATTATCATGTTAGCATTAGCATGTTAACATTAGCATGTTAGCATGTTAACATTAGCATGTTAGCATGTTAGCATATTAGCATGTTAGCATTAGCATGTTAGCATTAGCATGTTAACATTAGCATGTTAGCATGATAGCATTAGCATGTTAGCATTAGCATGTTAGCATTAGCATGTTAGCATTAGCATGTTAGCATGTTAGCATTAGCATGTTAGCATGTTAGCATTAGAATGTTAGCAGCATTAACATGTTAGCATGATAGCATTAGCATGTTAGCATTAGCATGTTAGCATGATAGCATTAGCATGTTAGCATTAGCATGTTAGCATTTTAGCATGATATCATGTTAGCATTAGCATGTTAGTATTAAAATGTTAGCATGCTAGCATGTTAGTATTAGCATGTTAGCATGTTAGCATTAGAATGTTGGTGGCAACGTAATGCGCAATGAACTAAGACAAAATACCTCATTGAAAGTCAATGGGGAGACCTGGCTCACATGTAACTAAATGGACCCTTCTGAGAGGCTAAATGTCATCAAATGGTGGTCCGTGGCTCAAATGCTGCACAGACTTGGCGAGCTTCAGGCACCCAGTAAAATTTCTTGAATTTTTTTTTCTAGTTAAGTATGTGTTGCGGATTTCAACCTGTGTTTCTGCCATTGCATGGCAGGCACCCAGAATTGGTAAACCGTGCGGCCGGCCATAGAGGTCAAAGTTTCGGAACATATATTACGATAATTATTAAGTATGTGTTGCGGATTTCAACCTGTGTTTCTGCCATTGCATGGCAGGCACCCAGAATTATGTAGACAGTAATGTATTGAACGTCCGTATTGTGAGCAGAGCTTGTAGATCGGCTACTTTTGGTAATTCTTTACCAAAAGTACCCGATCTACAAGCTCACAACATGGACGTTGCGTTGCTTATAGATCGGCTATTTTTGCCGTATCCCCCCGCCCCAGGATTAGCAGGGGTTCATGTAGTTAATCAATCATGCTGCTGATATTTTCATATTGTCAAGGTGGTGCACTGTTTTCATATTGCTGGTAGAGCCCTGCACGGGCCTAAAATATGGGCCTGGGCCCGGCTCGGGCCCGTGGAGTTAAGGCCCCGGCCGTCCGGCCCTAAGCCCGTTGGTCAAGTCCCGAAAAGTCCCGAAAGCCTGACTTTTTTATTTTGTATTACGCTATTTCTAGCATGTGCGCCGCGGCCGCTTTATTGGTGCACACTCACACTCTCGGCTGCGCTATCTCACACTCTGATAAACCCACATTAAGAACAAGAAGTCCAGAACAACACACACATCACACTAAAAAGTACTTAGTTTTGGTTGAACTTTTATTAAACGTATAATAAACAAAGTGCGTGAGACTAGGGAGGATAAACAAATCAAAATGTCCTCAGATGCTTTGAACTATATAAATAAATAAAACATCAACTCCAAAGTGATCCAGCAGCAGTAGGCTAACTGCTATAAGGCACATTATGCAGACAGAATAACAGATAAATTGGCTGAGCTGCCAAAAAGAACAAGGTGTCACCAACACAAATGAATGCTCAGTTGCTCACACATATTAATACAGAATATCAGCATATGAGCCTAATAGGCCTATGGCCTAATCAAATCAAGTACCGTAGGCAATTAAATCAGCGTGCCAATCATGGTGATCGCCACTGCAACGGCTAGCCAGAAGCAAATCCTCCCTGCAATTCAAAGTTCTGTCAACGAGCCAAAACTTGAGACTGCCAATCAACAACCGAAGAGCAGCGACAGGAGGTATTCCAGAAGGTTTGGTCAATGGACACCTGGGATGAACGACGGACATACATCACCACTTTGGCCACAAATATTGCTATAAAGCAAAAGAAAGTTACTGAGGGTTCCAGGCGCAATACCACATTCTCCTTCATACTGAAACTTGAGGATGGAACCAGTCGCAGAGTGTGCAGGTCACTATTCGCATCTACAGTTGGTGTCCCTGAGAGAACGATCACACACTGGCTGATTGAAGACAGCTACCTTGAGGAACAAGAACCAGCCCCAGCCCCGACCATACCATCTGGACCTAAGCATGGCAGTCATGCAAAGCTGGAAGAAGAAGTCACAGCTTTCCTTAAGGACTGGCTGAAAGACCTTCCCACTGTAGATTCACATTACTGCAGAAGCACAGAGACATACAAAAATAAGAAGTTCCTGCATCCAGGCACAACCATCGCCAACCTACATCGGGAATATCTAAAGGCATCTGAGTCTGCTAAAGTGAGGACCGTTTCGATCTCAACATTCACAAAAGTGTTCCATGAAGAAAATTATTCCGTCTTCATTCCACATTAGTGAGGCCGTTTATGATGCACATGTGGCCAAGAAAAATGAAGTGAGGGAAGAGAAATCCCGTGACAAGGAATCTGCGAATGATGAGAAATCTGTTTGGACGATGGACTTGCAAGCCGTGCTGCTGTGTCCAAAAACCCAAGCCAGCTGCTTGTATTACAAAACAAAACTGCAGGTCCATAACTTTACACTCTTCGAGTTGACATCAAAGGAAGGGTACTGCTATCTTTGGGACGAATCAGAGGGCGATCTCAGCAGCGAGACGTTTGCACACCTCCAATATCGCCATTTTGAAGGTGTGATCAAAGACCGTCCACAACTCAGATAGTGGTGTGGAGCGATGGTTGTGGTTATCAAAATTGCAATGCAAATGTGGCAAATGCATTCTCAGAGCTTGCCAGGAAATATGGGGTACTAATAACACAGAAGTACCTTGTTGCAGGACACACACAGATGGAGTGTGACAGCCTGCATAGTACCATTGAACGCAAAATGACTACTGATCTCATCACCCCGAGAGACTACCTGATCGTACTAAAGACTGCAAGAATCAAACCATCACCATACCATGTGGAGATGGTTAGGCATGGTGAATTCCTGAAAATGAGTGGCTCTTACGTCTCAATCATCAGACCAGGAAGAAAAGCAGGAGATCCAACTGTACATGACCTGAGAGCACTTCAGTTGAGAAGTGATGGCGAGATCCATTACAAGCTGTCCTTCTCTGAGAACTCTGTGTGGGAAGCTCTGCCACAGAGGAAACAGCTGCAAGATAAGCCAATGGAATGGATTTGAATGTTTCCACGTGCTCTGCCTATCAAGGAGAGAAAGTTCCAGGACCTTCAGTCCATGAAACATGTCATGCCCGCCGAGTGTCATAACTTCTTCGACAATTTGCCACATAACTAGGCATCAATCAACATGACTATGAGGATTCTGGGAAAATAAAGTTTTACTGGAAAACTAGGTTAGCTAAAAGATTGTTTTGAGCAGTGCAATGTTGCACTACTCACTTCACAGGGGTGTGATTTTTATTATTATTACAGTAGAAGTATTTTTCTTATGAAAGCAGAGAGTCTTATGTTTCATACGGTATATAGTATGTATATGTCGCTATAGGCCTTATTTTGTGAATATTGAGCAGTTCAGGTCCATGCATTTTCTGAAATCCTCTCGTATTTTAGACAAGACATGGACCCGACAACTAAATATTCACAAAATAAGGCCTATAGCGACATGTACATACTATATACCGTATGAAACATAAGACTCTCTGCTTTTATAAGAAAAATACTTCAACTGTAATAATAATAAAAATCACACCCCTGTGAAGTGAGCAGTGCAATGTTGCACTGCTCACTTCACAACATTGCACTGCTCACTTCACATGGGTGTGATTTTTATTATTATTACAGTATTAGTTTTTTTCTTATGAAAGCAGAGTGTCTTCTGTTTCATACGGTATATAGTATGTACATGTCGCTATAGGCCTTATTTTGTGAATAATAGTTCTTCAGGTCCTTCATTCTCTGAAATCCTCTCTGAAAAAGAGTATCTTAGACAAGGTACCTGACAACTAAATATTCACAAAATAAGGCCTATAGCGACATGTACATACTATAGACATATCTGATCATTGTCTCAGTAACAGGGGGGGGGGCAACAAATGTCTTGATCAGTACTGTAGGCTACCTTCAGATCGTTTCAGAACGATAACGGTGAGACACTTTAGTGGTTGACAGACATGTCTGGGCATGTCTGGGCATGTTGGGGCAAAGAACAACTTGATGGCGTCCGCAGTTTAGGATGAGCCGTATTCGTTATACATTACAAACGGGTCGATTACGTCCCAGACGCCTTCATTGCGGTCTTATCACTGCAATTATAATGAATAAAAAGTCGGTTACAATCACACTACAGAGTAGGATAGTTGGCTGCATTGGCTGGCGAAGGCGCTATGGCTAATGGCGATCCACGGTGTCGAGAGAATCGCTGTGATCTCTTCTATACGGGCTTCATTGCCCAAACATGGGTGAAGACCATGAAGACATATAAAGCGGCCAGTTGATCATCTCATACGTGCTTCTCCTATGGCGGTCCTTCGAGAATACGTCATTCGTTTCGCGTATACCTGTCCGTGTGCGTCAAATGGCGATCGACCGTTGCAGATTATTCTTGGATTATATACGGGCAATATTTTTCCGAGAATGAGAGGACGAGGCGGCGGACCGGTGAGTTGCCGTTGGAATGGAGGCACACACAGCCACAGTCAGACACAGTGGATCTGTGGATGATGATGAGTGAGTGGGGGGGGGGACTGAACTGCAAATGCGATCGGAGAAAGAGCCCCTCCCTCCATTGCTGCCTCGGGAGAAACCATGTAGAAACAGGAGGGGAGGGGGAATCGATTGTATTCACACACACTAGAGTATGGGTAACTCCATTTTAGATCCCCTGACATCTGCGTTGGTCTATGCCGTTGCCGTGCAGGCCGGCTCCAGACTCCAGTACGTCGTAATAGGCATTGGAGGGAGCTTGCCCGCCATAGACCAGACCTCTTTTCAGGAGGGGGGGCTTTTAACTCCCGGATCACATACCGGACCTTCCTAGAGACGATCGGTGTTACTTTCTTTGTTGTCCGGGCGCGTATAAATATGAAGCACATTAATCATAAAAAAAACGTATAAAACGTATAGATACGCTTTCAGCATACGGCGTTCGAGATTAATAAAGCGTATGGATACGGTTCCAGCATTATTTGTGTTAAAAGAATAACCTTTTTATCATACATATAGGCCTAAATGCCTGCAAACATGTTTTCATTAACCTATGTTTTCTTTATTCATTCATGAATTTAAAAATAATTTTACAAACTGTCCTTGCAGGGAGGTGACAGCCTGCAGGAACTTATTTGATACAGTCTGTTCCTAGTCCTGTTCCTAGTCAGTTTATTCTTCATATCCAAATGAGTGAAACGGCCGGGATGATTTGTTTATTTTTCAAACTGTTCTGGCGATCTGAAAAAACCCTATGGGGATTACAATGCAAATAAAAAGTACATGAACCTGCGGACCTATAGCGCCCTCTACCGATATTGACGTCAGAGTCGGTGCTCCCCATACAGGGAGTATTGTCCGAATTCATCACTATTTGAGTCCACTGAGTCTGGATCCCCGTATGGGGAGTAGGGAGTAGGGAACAACCCTAGCAATTTGAACGCAGACTTGGTCTTTTGCTTGTCACAGGTCACATTCCCACCTAATACTTCGGTAGACTTGATGCGTATGGGCAGAGAAATTGGGATTTTTGCATATTTAATTAGCTGCGGTTTGCCTTCACAATGTCATCCGCAGCAATTTTCCGCAGACTTTTATCAATGTGTTCCATTCATAAACTAGCCTACACAGTGAAATATATGGTGATAAAATTATACTCATAATGTGCATGTGTCGTGCCGTCTGGGACTGGACCCCCCCTCTCTCTCGGTCTCTCACTATACGCATGCAGCCACGCACTGTTCTTTTGGGCATGGAAGCACAGCGCTGATCGCACGCAAATGTGTGTATCGAGATGAAAGTCTCTGGGGAGTGTGGGGAGTCCCCACACAGTGACAGCACTCTATGTTTACGGCACGCACAGACAGAATATTCTGTAGGCTAGTATAATACACTGCAGTGTTTTTATGTGTTTTCTTAAGCCATTGATTAATGTACTCGTCCTCATTTTGATCAGGGCTTCAGTCTCCTCATTCGACCACGTCTATCCACGGTAACGGGACATCTTTGCGCTGCGTAAAATATGCCTTCTCCGTCTCCAACTGTGTTCAGCTCCTCACCCGCCACATTGTTTGCTTCATTTCCTTTATTTACTGCGGATTGCATTCACACCTGCACCGAATCGTAATCAAGTGCGATTGGAAGCGAAGCGAAACCCCCATTTTTGCTCGGAGTAAAATGCGGTTCTTTGATATGCATTAGGATTCGAATGAGCCTTCACACCTGCCAAACGAAGTTCACTTTCTGAAAATGCGCAGCAGAATTCGTTTTAATCGCAGCAAAGCTCTCTGGTGTGAATGTGACCACAGTCTCTGTCAGTGTCTGTGTTTGTCTATGTGTGTGTGTGTGTGTGTCTCTTTGTGAGTGGGCGTGTGTTTTGGGCGTAGGCTTGGCTCCAGCTCCCAGCTTGGCACACCTGGTTCCAGTTCCCTAATCTCCCTCACCTGCCTGGCATCAGCTAATCATCCTCCAGTGTATAAATGTTTGGTCTTCTCCCCGCGCCGATGCCAGATCGTTTCACAACCTCAGTGCGTGGTAACGCTTCTAGTCAACCTCTCTAGTATTTCTCCTTGTGAATCCTTAGTATTTTTGGAACCTTGATTTATTTGCTTCTCGTGATTTTTGATCCTTGCTCTTCTCCTTTTTTCTCAGTGATATTCTGACCAGCTTCTTTGCCTTGCCTGCCACCAGCCTCAGCCTGCTCGACCCAGGGCCGGCCCTCCCATCAGGCAGAACAGGCAGTTGTCTAGGGCATCATGAGGGGAGGGGGGCATCCACCAAGCAAACCCACAGTGCTTTAGAACACAAGGGGGCATTTTTCAAGGGGGCATCACGAAAAATGCCTAGGGCACCAAATTGCTCAGGGCCGGTACTGGCTCGACCACACCGAATATAGCAGATCTACAAGCTCCTTTTTTTTCCTCCTGTTTTTTTTTCAATAAACACCTTTGGACTTTGACTTTGTTGTGTTCTGCTTTTGGGTCTGCCAGTTTTTACAAATCGTGACATTGCTATGTGACAATGTCTAGCGATGTCTTCTTTGTGTCACAACTGAGATCTATAATGTAATTGATCTTGATACCAAGTAATACTAGATTACTTTTATATGCCCAGCACTGGTGACAACACTGAATTATATAAGATGAGTTCTGCTCTTAGCATTGAAACATTATTCCATTATTGCACCTTCACCTAACCAAAAGGCTGTGATGTTCTTATGCTTCAGTCCTGGTGACCACCATGTATATAAAGCTGCTTGTAGTATATAAAATTGCACAACTTGCATATAAGACATTCTAAATAGACTGCATATGTAGGAAACACTTCTGAAGTAAATGACAGGTCAATTATAAACAATTTATTTAAACAATAAAACAAACTCTAAAACAATAATTTGAAACCTTCAGCTGGCTCCCAGGTGTCCTCCCATTCCTTTACACTGTAAAACATCCATGAATGCACACAACTGTTAAAATCATTTCATTCATATAGAGCACCGAAGTCTGACTTTCAGTAGAGGGCGCCAATACACAGGTTAATGTATTTTTTGAGTGTCAATGTACCCATGTGGCCATGGGCACGAACCTATGTGGCCATGAGCACGAGTTAGTTATTAGTACGAGTTATTAGTTATTAGTACCAGTAGGGGCGCTGTTTGCCAGAAACAGAGAGAGAGAGATAGTATTAGTGCTGCCTGTTGCCTGCTAATGAGAGAGAGAGAGAGAGAGAGAGAAGTTGGGTGTGATTTTTTTTGTTGCATTGAGATCCCCATAGGGCGATTTTAGGTTGCTTCATATAAGAACTGTGTTTGACAAATAAACCGACCACCCCTGGGAGTGGCTGTGACTTGAAAGCCTTGAAACTACATATGAAGGCAATGTCGCTGCTAATATACGTCAACCCAGCTGTCAACACTTTGCGTTCCTGAGATTCCTCGTTGACGTAAGCTCAGCTGGTGGTGACTCGATCGACTCGTACTGCCACCAGCCACCAGCCTCAGCCTGCTCGACCCAGGGCCGGCCCTCCCATCAGGCAGAACAGGCAGTTGTCTAGGGCATCATGAGGGGAGGGGGGCATCCACCAAGCAAACCCACAGTGCTTTAGAACACAAGGGGGCATTTTTCAAGGGGGCATCACGAAAAATGCCTAGGTCACCAAATTGCTCAGGGCCGGTACTGGCTCGACCACACCGAATATAGCAGATCTACAAGCTCCTTTTTTTTCCTCCTGTTTTTTTTTCAATAAACACCCTTGGACTTTGACTTTGTTGTGTTCTGCTTTTGGGTCTGCCAGTTTTTACAAATCGTGACATTGCTATGTGACAATGTCTAGCGATGTCTTCTTTGTGTCACAACTGAGATCTATAATGTAATTGATCTTGATACCAAGTAATAATAGATTACTTTTATATGCCCAGCACTGGTGACAACACTGAATTATATAAGATGAGTTCTGCTCTTAGCATTGAAACATTATTCCATTATTGCACCTTCACCTAACCAAAAGGCTGTGATGTTCTTATGCTTCAGTCCTGGTGACCACCATGTATATAAAGCTGCTTGTAGTATATAAAATTGCACAACTTGCATATAAGACATTCTAAATAGACTGCATATGTAGGAAACACTTCTGAAGTAAATGACAGGTCAATTATAAACAATTTATTTATGATTGGTTTATTTTTCAAACACAGTTCTTATATGAGGCGATTTAAAATCCTCCTATGGAGATTATAATGCAAATAAAAAGTACACAAACCTGTGGATTCACTGGATTGACGTCAGGACTTCGGTGCTCTATAGTTGTACCACGACATTATTTCATTTGAATGTGGTATCATAAAATCAAATAGCTTAGGATCTGTTTCACAAAAGTCTGGTACTAAAACATATTTTTAGAAGCACTGCCAAAGCACTGCCAAAGCTGAACAAAATCCTGAGATCTTACCATGATGTGCAAGGGTGCCAGACTAAGAGCCATTTCTACAGACGGCCACACAGACAAAAATAAGTGTTAGACATTTCAGCAGCCACTGGTAAATCCAGTATTATTTGACACAGTCAAATTCAACAGCTTACCTCTGTTTTTTTGTCTCTAATGCGGTCCCATTTAAAAACCTTCTTGCTTTTACAAAGTCTGCAGCCTAAAAAGATGCAAAAATGGAAAACAGAAGGAGATAAAGGAAATTTCCAGGGTGTAGTCCAAACTATTGTTAAAGATGGACTGCCACAATTTGTTGTATTTTTCCAGCTTTTCATGTGTCTATGGGGTGACAGTACTTCATTAGACACCCTGGAGTCGTTTTTATGTGCAATGGTGTAATAACTTTGTATTTAAGGCTTCTTCCTGGAGGGTGGACCGTTGACGGTCAAACGGGCCAATGAAATAAACACGGATAGTGTGACGTAAAAACATTGCACGCAACGACACACCTCCTCCTCATTATATATTTTTTTAAATACAATTTACAATTTACAATTTAGGCATTTAGCAGACGCTCTTAATCCAGAGCGACTTACAATAATCAGGAACAAAAGCATGGGAATACATCACAAAAGCATTTATCATAAAACATGCGTAAGCTAAGAAAGTAACAGTGGAATATCTATATTATGAGACTATACATATAAGCTATATATATACTACTATGCTATACAGTACATATGTACTATGGCGTGCTATGACTATATACAATGCAATTATAGTGCCGTCTACATAACATGCTATAAGTCTGTATCAGATGCTATCTAAGTCTACAGAAATGCTATCTAAGGGGGTAGGGTAAGTGCTATGGGCCATGATGGAGTCTAAAAAGGTGGGTTTTCAGACTACGGCGGAAGATTGGGAGTGATGCTGCAGTTCTGACTGCAATGGGAAGTGCATTCCACAGTTTTGGAGCCAGAAGGGAGAAGAGTTTGGGACGTGTGGAGCGTTGTCCCGGCGTTTTTAGTGAGGGTACTTCCAGCTTCCCTGCGTTGGCTGATCTGAGTGCGCGGGAGGGTTTGTAGGGTTCAATCATACTTGCAAGATATGGGGGAGCCATACCTTTGGTTGCCTTGAATGCCAGCATCAGAGTTTTGTATTCTGTGCGGGCAGCGACCGGGAGCCAGTGGAGGGAGCGGAGCAGGGGGGAGACATGTGAGAATTTTGGCTGGTTGAAGACCAAGCGAGCTGCGGCATTTTGGATCAGCTGGAGAGGCTTAAGTGCACATGCTGGTAGGCCAGTAAGGAGGGAGTTACAATAGTCGAGTTTTGACAAGACTGTTGTCTGGATTAGGAGCTGGGCTGATTCCTGGGTGAGGAACGGTCTAATTCGTCGTATATTATAGAGTGTGAACCTACAGGATCGAGTGACAGCTGTGATGTGAGCTTTGAACGAGAGCTGACTGTCCAGGACAACACCAAGGTTCCTGGCTGTTTGGACAGACGTTACCAGGGCGTTGTCTACGGAGATAGTTAGCTCCCGCATAGGGCAGGACTTAGCTGGGAAGAAGAGAAGCTCAGTCTTGTCTGGGTTCAGCTTGAGGTGATTGGAGGACATCCACTGTGAGATGTCAGCCAGGCATGCAGTGATGCGCTCTTCTACCTGAGTGGCAGAGGGGGGGAAGGATAGAAACAGTTGCGTGTCATCGGCGTAGCAGTGGTAGGATATATTGTGAGCAGAGATGATAGTGCCAAGGGATTTAGTGTACAGTGAGAAAAGGAGAGGACCAAGTACAGATCCCTGTGGGACCCCAGTTTGGAGGGTTCGGGGGGATGATAACAGACCTTTCCAGGAAACCTGGTAGGTCCGGTCGGTGAGGTAGGAGGAGAACCACTTTAGTGCCGTTCCACCGATGCCTAGGTCCGCTAGGGTGTCTAGGAGCAGTTGGTGGTTCACTGTGTCAAATGCTGCCGATAGGTCTAGGAGAATCAGTACTGCAGAGTGGGAAGCAGCTTGGGCAGCATGCAGTGCTTCTGTGACTGCCAGCAGGGCAGTTTCTGTGGAGTGGGCCTTCTTGAATCCGGACTGGTTGGGATCCAGCAGATTGTTCTGTGAGAGATGGAGAGAGAGCTGGTTGGAGACAACACGTGCAATGGTTTTAGAAATAAATGAAAGGAGTGATACCGGTCTGTAGTTCTTGACATCTGAGGGGTCAAGGGTTGGTTTCTTGAGGAGTGGTGTTACTCTGGCTGACTTGAGGGCAGATGGGACGCAGCCTGAGGTTACTGAGGTGTTGATGATGGAGGTGATGAAGGGGAGCAGATCAGGTGCGATGGTCTGGAAGATTGGGGACGGGACAGGGTCAAGAGGACAAGTGGTAGGTCTAGAGGATGTTACTAGTTGTAGAACCTCGTCTGGGGAAAGAGGAGAGAAGGAGGACATGCATGGTATGATGGGGTTAGTGTTGGTTGAGTCAGATGCCGCTTTATGTGGGAGGGGAGGAAAGGAGCTGCTGATATCATCAACCTTCTTCTCGAAGTAGTTGACAAAAACATCAGCAGTGAGGGATGAAGGTTGAGTGGGGGGAGGGGGTTTAAGGAGGGAGGAGAAAGTGGAGAAGAGCTTCCTTGGGTTAGAAGTACAGGATTGGATTTTGGTGTGGTAGAAAGAGGTTTTAGCAGTGGTTAGTGAGTGGGCGAAGGCAGAGAGGAGTGAGTGAAAGTGGGAAAGGTCATCTGGTAGCTTTGTTTTGTGCCACTTTCTTTCGGCTGCCCTTAGAGGTGTTCGTTCAGATCTGAGAGTTTCAGATAGCCAGGGAGCCGGTGGACATGAGCGAGCTGGCCTGGATGAGAGCGGGCAGTGTTGGTCGAATGCAGATGAGATAGAGGAGAGAAAGGATGAGGTTGCAGTGTCCGGTGAGAGGGAGAGGAAGGACTCCGGGGAGGGTAGAGAGGAGAGAATAGAGGATGAGAGGGAGGAGGGGTTTAGGGACTTGAGATTGCGTCGGGAGGTGACGTTCGGAGTGTTAATAGGTTTAGGCGGGAGGGTGGAGAGAGAGAGGGAGAAGGTTATGAAGTGGTGGTCAGACCTAATTAAGGGGGTAACAGAGAGTGTGGAGGGAGAGCAGGCTCTGGAGAACACAAGGTCCAAAACATTACCAGCCTTGTGAGTGGGGGGGAGGGAGATAGGGAGAGGTCAAATGAGGCCAGAAGGGATGTAACGGGAAGATACTTCTCTGCGGTAGGAAGGTTGAAGTCACCCACCTCTGTGGGTGGTGCTGCCACATACACACGTGTGATTTTTTTTTCTTCACACATACTGTGTGACAGACAGCGGACAAACAGTCATTTGATTTTGACACATTACCAGCTGATAGCAGGCGTGATCAATGGAGAAATGGCTGAATCAAGCAATTAATGCACGCCTGCGGTTCCGTAGGATTCGCCAGAAAGCAGCACCTCGGGTGAACATAGTGTTACTATCGGTTTGACTCACTGCTGTCGTATCGCCTTGTCTGCCTGTGACACCTCCCACCCTCTTGCTGCAGAATTTATTTTCTCTTCTCTTAACATCACTTCTGAACATCGTATGGAAAATTTAATTGTAGTCGCGGTAACCTACAGGTGTATGTTGTTACGATGGCGTGAAGAAAATAATGGATGCGCTGAAGCAAACTTTTAAAATGGGTTGTTATGCCGCTCTGTGTTGAATTCAACGTGGACAGGCGATCCTGGTTGTGAACGCGCATACGCCGTTTACCAGTGTGTTTGATCGTGGACGAGCCTTTATGTTAATTCAACCCAGTGTGCCAAATAACTGAACGTTTTAAACGGTTGTTTTCAGCCCGTCGGGACAACAGACACATGTAGATTACCGCGTCTGCCTTCAGATTTTTCATACGATGTTCAGATGGTAATACTTTGATATTAAACCGAAACAACCTACTGACGTGGGCGGGACCAACTCGAGACATCTCAGCCAGGGTCAGTCAGAGCTAGCAGCAATAGGCTAACATAAAGCAACTTCTTTTCAATAATACAAATAAAAGACGAATGATCTGTACATGTGGGCACTATAGGCAGAAGTGTATTATCAAGGGAAGACAATGATGGAGATGGCTCTAATGAATGCACATTATGAGAGCATTGTTAGATGTTTTACTTGTATGTGTAGGCATATACTGTAATATACTGTAGCTTACATTTCTAAGTAAGTTGATGTATGCTATATGGAAATTAAACATAGCCTAGTTTAATGGGAATGTCAGGTTGAAGGAATACACACACATTGTAGTAAAATGTGTGCAGTGATGCTACAGTAAATGAATATCATTGGCCGCGTTTATATGCAGGGTGATCATTCCGAATAAATACTTCAGAATAAAATACATCCGATGTAAGGTTTTTGCGTGCGTGTTTACATTGGAAATGGTCATTCCGAATGATTGTTTACATGGACGAAACTTTTAGATCCCATCATTTCATTCCACATTAGCTTCGGGGCAGGGAAGGCTTCTGATTGGATAGGGGTTGTATATATACGCTTACGTCTTCACGTGTACCCTCCTCGCTCACTGGTGTTGTTGTTGGGTGAATGTTTGTTGTAGTAACAGGGTTGCCAATCCTGCTTGTTTTCAGCCAAAGTTGTCAGAATCGGTCTCAACTGTATTATAGACAAGCAATACCGTCTAAGAGCCCGAAGAAAATCCTAACATGGAAGACGGAGTTATCAGTGCGTTGTTTTCTTTGATTTTGCTGGTATTTGTGAAGCAGCAGTATGACAACAACCATCTGCTACTACTACTTCGTCTGTTGTGGAGGAGAAGGGTGGTTGAGCTGGCAGGTCGACTACAGAAATGGCAACCGGTTAGTGCTGCAACAGCTGTACCTCAGCCCGTTACCCTACACTCTCAGAACGAATCAGTAAAAAATAACACATAATGTGTTATTTCTAGGGCCGGGACTAATTGCGATTAATTTAGATTAATTAACTACAGAAAAATTAATCGCGTTTAACTATAGATAAATTAATCGCACCTTTTTTTTCACCGCGGAACGTTTCTCACTGGGCGCTTTTCTATAGTACTGAAAACTGGAAATAATAAAAAGTCACCCCATTTTGTGTTGCATAGAACTGGAGGTCTGACAAAAAACAGTAACAATATGAAGTAAGTACAGCTTTGTGATGTCACTGAGATGTACTTGTTACTGTTACTAATTTCTTTTCAGACCTCCAGTTCTAGGCAACACAGAATGGGGTGACTTTTTATTATTATTTCCACAACAGGTATATTAATGACAGTAAAATGTTGAAAATGAGTGGTATCCTGTAGTCACTATTCGTTGATTCACTGGGATACCAAAAAACATTTAAAAAAAAGGTTTCTCGCTGTTCTCGGGTTGAATATTGATATGCGATTAAAATGCGATTAATCTAGATTAATTAATCGCAAAGCCTCTGATTAATTAGATTTTTTTTTAATCGAGTCCCAGCTCTAGTTATTTCTTAACACATCTGTGTCTAGTTAAGGACAACACACAATGTGTTGTTTTGACACATGATTGTGTTGACAGATTTAACACATGTTGTGTGTTAAATGGGTAAACACACCGATTGTGTTAGTTTTACACAAAGATAACACAGAGCTGTGTTATTTTTTGCAATTATACACATAGCTGTGATATATATATATATATATATATATATATATATATATATATATATATATATATATATATATATTATATATTATATATATATTATATTGCATGAAATAACAGTTTTGTGTATAATTATATATATATATATATATATATATATATATATATATATATATATATATATATATATATTATATATATTATATATATATATATATATATAATTATACACAAAACTGTTATTTCATGCAATTCTACACAGCTGTACTAAAATGCTCACAAAAATAAAGAAAAAAACAATTGCTTGAAATTCAAGTACCGGTATTTCAGACAGTCAGTGCAAACTCTCAGTGCCGGTAATATTTATTTCAGACTTTCAGTCAGTGCAAACTCAGTGCAAACTCTTGAATTTAAGACATTTAAGTTTTGAATAAACTTACTTTAGTACAAACTATTTCAATACACAATGGTTTATAAAAGTGCAACGTTTATAAAAGTAAACATTTGACATATTGACCGTTCACTCTTAACAAACTCGTTCATAGTGCAAAGTGACTCAGTTTTTCCCCAAGTTTTTTTTGTTGTGCAAACTGAATCAGAATTGAGAAAACTCAGTGCAAACTGGTTGAAATACTCACTCAATAAATTGAGGTAGACCTATTAAAACAAACATCAACACACAATATCTTTGCCATCCCAAGTGGTCCATAGAACATTTTTGGCAGACATAGAACACAGTAAAGGTCTCTAGCACCAACTGTGCCATTTAAATAACTATAAAATTAAAATCAAAAAGGATTCAGAGGGCTGCACATTCACGGTGGTCTAACAAACAATGATCATCCATTTGCGTGTTCATTTCATAGTCCAAATTAGTTTCTGCAGTGTCCAAAAATGATTTTAAATGTTTCATATTTCTCCCTTCACAGAGTGTCAGGAATATTGAGGGGGAAGACATCCAGCTCCAAATAGTGGGGGACCCTGCCTACCCACTCCTCGATTAACTGCTCAAGGGATACCGGTCATCTCCTAACCTGACTCCAGAACAAGAGTCATTTAGGCCCTCATGTATCAATCGAGTGTCAAATCTGCCACAGATTCGAGTGCAGGTTTCGTAGTACACCCACTTTGCCACGGCATTTATAAAGTGATCGCAAACAGCTGATCCTTCCTTAATTTCGTTCTGACGTTAATGCATGTGACGACTGAAATATATCTGGCACGCCCTATGAAATCAAGCCTCACCCTTGTTTTTGCGACTGAACACATGAAATACGAACTGTGGGAACAAAAAAGTTTCTCCCGTGCCTTGCTGCCCGCCTCACCCACCTCTCTCATGCACACACACACACACACACACACACACACACACACACACACACACACACACACACACACACACACACACACACACACGCAGAAGCACACGCAACTTGCAAGCCCAACTAACTGGTGTCTTGTTAAATAAATAAAGAACGAACACCTGCATGAATTAAATAAAGTTGTAGGCCTACCCTGTCTGTTTCCCTCTCACCTCGCTTGCCTTGCTGTCATGTCCACGCACGCACGCACCTACATGACACGTACATCGACATCGCATCGCCATGAATGGAATTAGTTTGTAGGCTGGCCTATATACATTTTACCCATTCGTGTGCAGTGCACGGCGAAGGCGTGATACTGCGCACTGCTGTGATATTAAAGTCCTGTGGGTGACTCAGTGATGCCTGCATGAGAGATAGGCTATCATGTCGTCAAGGCAGTCATAATCAACGTTTATGTAGTGATTTGATCATTGATGAACGAATCATAAACATATGGATGAAGGCTTGCTTGCATGTGTGCTGGTATGTGTTGGCGACGCACGCCGCGGTCCCGTCCTCCCGACCCCCGAAAATGATCTTGCTTTTATCTGAACTGTCAAAACCTGTCTAAGCACTTATTTAAATGGTGAATGATTAAGCCCCTTACGCCTATAGCCTGCTAGTACTTACTACAAATAGGCAAGCTGTATGCTTGTCATTGTCACTTGGAAATAAAGTCGTGCAGTCCATTTATGCCTTTTTTTATAATATCATAATCACATATGCCGCATCACCGCATGCGCTCCAAAATCATCTCACAAGTGCGCTCGCATAACAAGGCCAGTAAAGCACTGTTTGATTAAGCACAAACTAATACATTGTCAACATGTTATATTGTTTTTAATTACGCAATTTTAATTACTTGTAAAGTTGGAAATCTCCCTTTTGTTTTTTACATACACATACCGTTTTATATTAACATTTTAGGAGTGACAACATATGTTTAGATGCCTGTGACAGCGTGTCAGCAGTTCAGACAAGGCTGCTCCGCTTGTGTACGACAGAAAAACAGCCAAGGACAAAGCGTACGCCAGCTCCCGACCAGACGTGACTTTTTGTCCTACTCAAGTTCAATTTCAAGCTTTGCCGGAAATGGTAAATGTCGAAAATGTCGGTAATTTCGGCGTGCACCCATATTTTGGCGTACGCACGGTTGATAAATGAGGGCCTTAACGTCCATCTTAGCTCTGTTCGCGTTGGGATTGAGCAGACTTTTGGTCTTCTCAAGTCACGATTCCGGGTTCTACTTAAGAGAAGCGAATTCCATTACACCTTTGCCCCAAAGATGATCGTGACCTGCTGTGTCCTGCACAATTTCTGCCAACTGGCTGGAGGAGATGGACGATCTGCAATATCCTCAGCCTGCCCGCCTCAGGCATTATGTAGACCACAACACCAGGGCAAGGCGGGCACTGACAACTAGGCATGCCGCGGTTTACCGAATTTCGGTAAATACATTTCGGTAAAGCAACAGCCACGGTGTTGATACCGTGAGATCTCCGAGCTTACGGTATTTCAATACAGCGTTGGTGGGCGGCGCATGCTGCGAATATGCAAAGCAACTCCACTCGCAGACAAAACATTTATTTTCACCACACAGCTCCAGTAGAAAAGTTGCTTCCTACCTTTGAGTTAGTGTTGCTGAAAGACACCCAGATCCAATTGTATATTCCATATTTCCATATGTACTAAGTGTGAACTAGTGTCAACACGGAGGCACACAGTTGTGAGCATGCCCAGATTGCACTACCACTGCGCCAGCGTACAGGGTACAAAACGGCCATTAGGGGGAGCCATAGTACAGTGAAATACAGTGGGGAATAGCTATTGATTCATTGATTGAATACTTTATTGGCAGAAATGTAATCAGTATAGGGTGCAGTCAAACACATGTCCAAAGGGATCACTGAAAAAAAGTCCTTGCTGTCTTTTTTCAATTCGGTCCTGGGTAATCAATTCATAATCATGACAAGTCACATGACAAATAACAAAATTCTAGATATGTAGGCCTGCAGGTTGGGGAACAAAGAAGGGCTTATAAGGAGATGGGGGTAGTCCCTAGACATTGGTGGGGGGGGGGCAATCTTCTTTTTATATATATATATATATATAAATACCGTGGAATACCGAGGTATAGGTTATCAATACCGGCACCGTACCGCACTGTAAAATATCATACCGTGGCATGCCTAGTGTCGGGATACCAGATTGACAGATTGTACTTGGTTGGTAATACTTGCAGTCTTGCTTTGATGGTAAATTTTAAAACATCCTCCCCAATAGCAGCATTTTTGTACATCGAATGTGAAACAGAGTGATCACTTGAATCAACACAGGCCAACTTTCCCTGCAGTCGAAGGCCACGCCAATGTTCTTTGGCTTCAGTCTGTTTCGTGCTAAGCAGAACCCTTCTTGCCGTTTCTTCCTGTAGTCTAGTGTCCCCTCCCTGGTGGGTGAGGGTAGCCTTCACTACCACGCTGGAGTCTGTAATTAATCCATCAGAGATGGGCACATTTTCGTTGTTTTTTGCCCATTTTAGCTGGACTCCTGTCCGATGGCAAAGCTCGTTGAGATCTGGCCAATCAGACCAGACCCCGAAGCCCTTGGCTTGTGAGTCCAGTTTCCCAGAGTTTCCTCCTAAAGCCTAGGAAGTTATTCTGGTCTGCAGCAGCCAGGGGTACCTTCCTCCTGCGCAGGTCCAGTAGGAGTGATGCCCTGGCCATTTCTCTGACGGTGCCATCATCATTATTGAGCATGTGCAGTAGGTGGCTTAGCCGTGTTGCTGCATAAGTCCACTCTACATTTGGGACCCCCAGCCCCCCTTCGCCATGTGAAAGGAAGAGTATGTCTCGTGTGGAGTGTGAGTTTAGGCCAACCCATTTTCTGGCCAGCTGGACAGTTCTATTTGTCATGTCATGTCACACACACACACACACACACATGTAAAGGTCACATTCTGGGGACCCGTGACTGGACATGACTGGACACTACCATGTGGGAACCCCCACTACCATGTGTGAACCCCCCTTTCTAGACTTGGTACGCCTCTGAGAAAAATCATGCATGCTCAAAAAACATCAGGAATCAGAATATCACTTTAAATTAGCAATATTCAATAATTTTTCCCCCAGACCTGACTGAATCCTCCCATTTGGGGACCCACAGGTATTCCACCTTTCTGGGGACTCCATATAATAACACTCAAACAGATAGTTCATTCTTTCTGGGGACAACACTCAATAACAGTTTCAGACTTTACTCTCCTTCTGGGGACTCCATATCATAACACTCAAACCGATAGTCCATTCTTTCTGGGGACAACACTCAATAACAGTTTCAGACTTTACTCTCCTTCTGGGGACTCCATATCATAACACTCAAACCGATAGTCCATTCTTTCTGGGGACAACACTTAATAACAGTTTCAGACGTTACTCTCCTTCTGGGGACTCCATATCATAACACTCGATCTGATAAAGTGTTCCCAGTCTGGGCCCTCCCCCTATGAAGAACATTCATGGGTGACCCGCAATGAATCCTGGTACCCAGGCCAGGGCCCAGAATTTGGTGTGACAGCCCTGACTCCAGTGCAACATTACTGCAGCTTTTTTCCAACCACAAATGAACAAATATATTTATTTTTGTTAGGTCTCACAGTGCAATGTTACACAACAGCTTTGACATCCTTCCAGCTTTGTGGCTCGTGCAGAGGTGTAGCTGCAGCTGTATGCATATATGTATAGTTTATATGTATATGGCTCGTGCAGAGGTGTAGCTGCAGCTGTATGCATATATGTATAGTTTATATGTATAGTGTCATTATATAGATATGTTCTAGTTACGTTCTTAGCTTACGCATGTTTCTTGATCAATGCTTTTTTACATATGTGATGTACTCCCATGCTTTGTGTTTTTTTGCTTAATGTAAGTCGCTCTGGATTAAGAGCGTCTGCTAAATGCCTAAATTGTAAATTGTATGGGTGTGAAGCAGGCTGCTACGATTAAAACAGTAACCATGCTCAGTCAGCTTTCCCTGGATTAATACACACAGTGTAATAATTGGCAGGGCCTATAGAACACCATCTGACTCCCCATGTTTCTCTAGTGTAAGCTTTTCTTAAATCCAGGGCAAAACACACAATAACACCTTTGGCTATAGTGGTGGTGGGTGATTTGAACACTATGTGGAGACAAGGTTAAAGCTGCTTGAAGGTAGCAATGACATGTACTATAAACTGATTGATGTAAATGTATTGTAAACAATAATGGAAAGAGTATTATTCAAGTCTGCAAAGATAACCTGTTGTGAATACTTGCATACCACGTCTTACTCCTTTCCTAGTTTGCTAACCTTCCGCAAGATTTCTGAAGTAGAGTACTGTTTAATCACTGCTCGTTATATAAAGTGAATCAAAAATGATGAAATGCCATCTGACCATCCCTCTGTATATATAGAAGTTGTGTTCCCTGAAGATGATTAGTGCAAAAATGTTACAGCATGCTAAGGATTTGTGTATGCATTGTATTAAGACTCACTCAGACAAGCCCCATTGTATGAAACCAGTGCCCTTTACAAATATTGATGGAGAACATTTTGTTCTTAAAGTGACCCCTGGCTAGGACGTCTTGTTTGCCTTAATACATTATATTAGCCCTCTATAACTAAAATAAAAAGTTTAAAACACATACAATATCCTAGTTATTTTTAAAATAGTTCACATTGTAAATGTAGGGGCAGACGAGGGGTTAAAACTGCGCGAAATGACTTTCAATAAAATGCCGGTGTCATATCATGTTAGATTTTAACCATCATTTTATTTATTTTGGGGGGGGACCAAAAAAAGGTTGAGAACCAGGAGGAGCCAATGTCCCAGGAGGAGCCAATGTCCTTTCTCTTCAACATCAACCTGTATTAACACTGGCCGTCATTCTGCGGCGGTGGCTCAGGGGTAGAGTGCCTGGATGGTAACCGTAAGGTTGCCAGTTCGAACCCGGGCTCCCCCAGAGTTACTGTCGAAGTGTCCTTGAGCAAGACACTGAACCCCTAATTGCTCCCGATGTGCTAGTTGGTGCCTTGCATGGTTTCCGCTGCCATCGGTGTATGAATGTGTGTGTGAATGGGTGAATGTAATGCACAATATCTGTAAAGCACCTTGGATAAAGGCGCTATATAAATGCACCATTAGCGCTGGTTAGCGCTGGTTCCAATCCATTCAACCTCCTCTTGTGTGTTGGCTAGTGAGATGCACCCTAGGAGACATTTGTACTTCAAAGCGCAACATAATTGTTCTTAAGGCGAGACACCCCAGGTGAATAGGGAAAAAAAAGTTAACTAATAGCTATCACAATGAAACTTCTCCAGTTGATTACTTACATTAAGACTAAGCTTTTTTGTATTACAACTTTTCTGAAATTATATGTTTAAATATGCAAATGAGGCATTATATGCACTAATTTGCATATATTTCGGGACGATGAATCTGAAGATTGGATAAAGCCAGGTTCAAAATTATTGTTTCATTTTCTTGACACATTAGAGACAAATAAAATTACACATGGGATTTTAGATATCTCTAATTATCACTCCATAAATCAGAAAATACTGTCAACAGGCATAAAAAACCCATTTTCGCCATGTTTTTAGGAATAAAATGTGATGTAAATCAGGCTATGAATGATATATCAACAATCCCATGTGTAAATATCTGCAGGATATAATAATAATAATAACTTGCATTTTTATAGCGCCTTTCAAGAAACCCAAAGCACTTTACAACACAACAAAACATAATTAAGTTCCAAAAGCCTGGATGAACAAGTGTCGCTTCAGTGCAGACTTGAAAGAGTCCACAGTTTTGGCTTGGCGAATGTCATAGGGCAGAGAGTTCCAGAGTGCAGGGGCAGCCACACTGAAGGCCCTGTCGCCGAGGGACCGCCTTTTCCCATGACGGACGGTGAGGAGCCCAAGGTCTGAAGACCGCAGTGTACGGGCCGGGATGTAGTCCTCGAGGAGGTCGGACAGGTACTGGGGGGCTAGTCCGTGGATATAGATATGAATAAAACTGGAAAGTTTGGTGTATGTATGTGCAACAGAACTGGAGATTCTTTGTCCCAAGTATGAGGAAAAACTCATTTTGAGAAAACAGACTTTTTTGTATTGTAAAATTCCAAAACTTTTTATTTGAATAAACTATTTTGAGACACAGTATCTCATCTCTCACTTGTCAACAACAATAACATAGCATCATATCATCATATGAAACAAATAAATATCATCAAAAACAACAATAACTGATTGCATATGGCCCATAATATCATCATGTACAAATGTCCATATATGACACAATGTCATCAGTGAGTGATGTCATGTGAGTAAAACTAATAAAACTGATCAAATAGAAAATATACAGTAACTACTATAGTTAGTCATCCCTCTCCTGTCCTAAATGTCCATGCCTGCCCCATATGAAGGTCCCTCACTCATTTCCTGATGATGTCGTGTCACTTTCTTAGCTGTGCTCAGCTTCTTCCGCCTTTTTTTTTGCAGTGGCAGTTGTGACGACCTGGGCTTTTTTTATTCTGACCCTATCCGTTTCCCTCATTGCACTGACACTAACATGAGTGCTCTGAAGCCACAACTTCTCCATAACATTTAGCATGGCAGAGGCCCCTTCGTTGAAAGTGGTGATGGCCATACTAGCTGCTGCCTCAACCTTGCTTTTCCCCACAAAGACCGTTTTTGGGCACCGTGACCATATAACTGAGTTGAGGCACTCGTTTGCATTTTGAGTGCTGCCATGCTGCATTCGCTGTAGCAGGCTGTCACTTGACATACGGTGGTACACTGGGATAAGCTTCTGGCCAATGTCTCGTGCAAGATAGTTCGCAGCATGTTGTTTATGGCTTTCAGGTGTTTTTCCTTCCTCCTCTGCTTTCCTATACCAACACCATGAGACACTGCACCTGGTGTGCATAGGGTTGTCATCAGTGGACATAGAGTGGAGGAGACCTGCCCAAATTCCATTCTTCATCTGATCTAGTGAACCCTGGTTATCAAGAATGGCTCCCCTGTAATAATTTTGCAAAGTTTTACATTTTTTTGGCTGTCAGCTTCCCCACACCTTTCCCACCTAGCCTAAGCTCTGTACTACACTTTCTTAGTGCTGTACCCAGTCGCTTGTGGGCATGATTGATGCACTCCAACTTTACAATTTCATGCCCAGGGTATGGGTCCAGAGCAACCACCTCCTTGAAGGCTGTACTATCCCCATCTGACAGCATCTCAGTGTAGCGCACCTGGTGGCGATTCACAGACCTAGCCCACATCCTCTTAGCTGATTCCTTCTTCATTGCCTTGCTTGACCCTGCAAAGTTTTTAGCACAGTCTTTGTGTTGCTCTCTCCAGCTGTCAAACTCCTGCTCAGTTATTTTGTTGTGTCGTTTGGCGTTTTCCTTCAGTGCACAGGCATGACAATATGAGGATAGGACCTCATAGTCTATCACCAGTCCTGTAAGGATGTCGATGCACACGCCAATTCCATAGTGAGAACTGAACCCCCTTTTTTGCCAGGTGCCATCAAGACACACTTATGTTTATGACAGCATCTGCATCCTGCATCAGCAACTCTGCCACATCTGGGTCAACATCTGCATAAGCCTGCCTGATATGCTCCCTGGTCGTATGTAGTGACTCCAGGCCTCTCTCAACTTCTGCTGCTGAAATTAAATATGAATATGGCAAATCAGTCACTGTACATGATCAAGTTTCATTGATACAGTAAACTGTTTATTTTATTTTAGGGGCAGACACATAATATACAATTAGTATAAAGTAGGCCTATGTGTTTTGGAAAGGACATGGGACAATGACATTGTTGTGCCTAATGGTAATGTAGCCTATAATGGCATTGATAGGCTACATGACTATTTATTCAGTCATTTGAAAACAGTGTCGTTGTTAAGCAGCAGGAGGACGTAGCTCAACCACTGAATATAGGCTTATATAATAGGACATTAAATGGCTATTAATAATATAATTTTTATTACTATTGCATTGTATTGTGATGGGTCATTATTTTATCCAATTCCTTCTCATTATAAACAGACAGACAGACAGACAGACAGATTTCTCAATCTCAATCCTGTTTCCATACCTGCTACTCTCTTGCTGTGTTTCTGATAAGTCTTCAGATGGAGTCCAGGGATGCCCAAAACCGTGCTCATTTTTCTGAGGGCTGCAAAACCCAGTCCCAACTCGTGAGCTAAAAGCACCATCAGATCAAATTACCTACCTAGGTTCCATCCTGGAGGCCAATCTTTCCGGTGATAAAATGGCCACCAACGTAATCAAAAAAGTCAATCAAAGAACAAGATTCCTTTACAGGATCTCCTCACTGGTCAGCAAAAACACCTTGAAGACCTTAACAGGAGCCCTCGTACAAGGTTTCTTTGACTATGCATCCACCTCTTGGTACCACAGCACCTCAAAGGCCCTTAAAACAAGGCTCCAGACCTCTCAAAACAAACTGGTCAGGCTCCTACTTGGCCTCACCCCCCGAACCCACCTCACCCCTGCCCACTTTGACAGGCTGGGATGGCTTAGGGTCGACGACAGAGTACAGCATCTTGCAATGGGTCTGGTCCACAAGATTCGATACACCACCAAGATACCCATGTACCTGTCTAAATACTTCCTTAATGTAAACGAAGTCCACACCCACAACACCAGAGGGAGTGCAACAAACCATGTACAACCCAGATTCGGCACAAACAAGGGACTAAATTATTTTCGCTCCTATGCCACCAAAATGTGGAACGCCCTACCAACAGTCATTAAGACATGTGAATCCCTTGACTCCTTCAAAACCGCTCTCAAAGGGCACCTACGGATGGCTGCATTTCGAAACTGGCCTCTGTAAAATCTGAATCCCCCCACCCCCCCCCCCCATTTTCCCTCACTGTATATTGTATCTTTTCCCTTTTTTGCTTCCCATATGATGAATTCCTGTTCTGTTCTTTACCTACAGAGAAATGTCTATTTGTATGTCTCTAAATGTTTGTATGTCTTTAAATGTTTTGATGAATTGAACAATGTGGACCCTGTTGTAAACAAGTGTAATGCTTAATTGGGTCGTCCACTCACAGTTGACAGTCTTTGTATTGAGTTTGTGCTTAAAATGTACTGTAAATTCTACAAACTGTTAATAAAGATTTCAATCAATCAATCAAAACCATGCGCACGTTTATGTCAAATGCGACATCACTCCTCTTTTCATTGTGGATGCGAGTGGATGTATAGACACTTTTGTTGTATTTAGCATCACTCGTGCACAAAGTGCACTGAAGGAGCAGAGAGCTGCAGAACCCTAGACTTCACTGGATCAATACAGATTTGAAGCCCATTCTTTGCACAATTAGGACAAATAAAATCTGTAATCAACTCGTTCAAACGTGCGATGTGAATGACAAGCCACTGCTGTGAGACAACATTCTCGTCTATCACCATCTCTCCAAGTGACAGCTTCTTTAGCGATGCGCTTTGTAAGGGCAAGGGGATTCCACCCCCTGTCTCATTCACGATGTTGATGTTTTCTTTTTGTTTTCTATATCTAAACTGACATAACTGTCGTGATCTTTTCATGCCGACAGACGTTCTCCTTTTAGCCTTCGGCATTTTTCCGCGAGAGAGCTCCCTCCTTCCCGCGTCAGAGCAGCTGAGCAGAGCACGTGATACATCTCAACGAATCACAGTACAAAGAAAATTACCTTATTTGGAACACACCATGAAGAGCTCGTATTTCAGACCTTTCCAATGATATATGACATGCGGGGAAAGCTGACTGCCGTCGCGGATATTTAGCGCTGCGTAAAATACTAAGTTTTGGTAAAATGTGGGTGAAATATACAGGCGCAGTATACTAAAATAAATACCTAAATGTTTATTTTGAATGTTTATTTTGCATTAGTTTGAAAGAAGACATGTATAGGAAGCAAAATAGCAGAAAATCTAAAAAAAAAAAAAAAAAAAGGCAGGTTTTCACCTACCGTGTCTCGCCTTAATTAATAATTCTCATAATTCTCCGTGGTTTTGAACGGATCGATATACTGCCGCAACATTTCTGCTCCTCATCCATCTCTCCCGCAAAATATGAACGCTTTTTGGTCGTGGGTTTCAGAGTAAAAGCGGTCACATGGCCGCTTTTACTCTGGCACCCCAGAGCTCCTATTTTGAAGAACTTGTGTGTTATTAAATGCATAAGGCTGTTAATGCCTAAAAATGTGGACACACACTGATGCCAATATTGCACTACCAGTAACCTATGAGCTGGAGGGAATAATGCAACCTAAAATAAAAATGTAATTCCGTCATGTTGAATAGAAAATAAAAATAAAACTCCATCACAAGGAACTATTAATGTGTATTTTATTCAGTCATCTTGATGTCAGATTATTAGGGTTGTCAAATGATAAAAATTTTTAATCAGATTAATCACAGCTTCAAAATTAATTTAATCATGATTAATCACCATCTATGTCCAAAATATGCCATGTTTTCCTGTTTATTGTTGTGGAAATGGAAATATAAATGACAGAAAGCGGATATACATTCGTTTTTGAATGTTTTTTGTTTTCTAATGCATTTAGTATAGACATGATGTGATGTGAGCATTTGTAGGCCTAGCCTACACTTTGAGTTAAATGAACACTGGCTTTTTGCCATGTAGACTGCGGTCCCCCAGGAGGAAGTCACTAATGTTGCTCTGGAGAGGGAAGTCTGGAACACTGGTGGAGCTGTTGCCCCCGCAACCCGACTAGGGATAAGCGGTTGAAGATGGATGGATGGATGAATGGAGACTGGGGTCCCAGTCCAGAGATGAAAATCATAATAAAATGGCCTAGGCTACTTTCTATCAATTTAATTTGGGGGTCCTTGAAATTAAAATAGCCGAGAAGCAATGGGTTAAACTGTAGACTATAGTTAATTGAAATTCACAAAATACAATAATGGCACATAAGCATTTTTGGAAACAGGGCTTGGTTTAGAAAAGCCTATATTTTGCGCTAAAGTAATTATTGAATAACATATAAATGTAGGTTTTAAGGCTAGAATGGCATTGTAGTGGACTGTAGTGAGAGGCGAGATTGACTCGCCTTCATTGCGGGACTGCAGGACTAGTCTGGAGATAGTTAGTCGTGAATCAGCTTCAGTCAGTGTTTTGGTTCGTACCTGGAGTTGTGCATTATCTCCGCTGTGCACAGCAGCACAGGGGAACTGTCTTTAATATATCCATGGTCGTTTTCAGTTGCTTTCCATGTGCGACACAAAAGTACCATGTGTTTGTTTTGGTAATAGCCTACTGCTGGCGCAGCCATGCTGATTCACGTAATCGCGTAGGACAAAACGAAACCAGCCGGACAAACATTAATGGCATTTTCAAAATGTCCACAAGTTGCGACGGACCCGAGTGATTCTTGCAGCGCGCTGATAGCTAACACTAGTAGTGTGTGTGTGTGTGTGTGTGTGTGTGTGTGTGTGTGTGTGTGTGTGTGTGTGTGTGTGTGTGTGTGTGTGTGCAGTGTAGCCTAATGGGACTTTGCTAGGCAGACAAAGTAACGCAACAGAGTTACAGAATCAAACCACTTTGCAACCAAACTACAATACACAAGCTATCTCTCTGGTGTTGTTCAATCATGACTGTGTGCTACACAGTGACAGATTTGTTATGCTCTGGACGTTCCTGAGCCGCGCGCACGGGCGCATGTTAGGGGGAACACTAACATGCGTAAATTGCGTTAAATATTTTAACGCAATTGATTAATGCCATTAATGCGTTATTTTTGACAGCCTTACAGATTATACATGCAAATCCTCTGCTTTCACATCATTGTCATCCTGGATTAGATTGACTGATCATTATTTTTTAAACAAAAGGCTTTTTGCCTGTATGAATCTTCATGTGTCGTTTTAGATGACTTTTGGTAACATAGCCTTTCACATACTGTACAAGAAAATGGCCTTTAACCTGTATGAGTCATCATGTGTGTTTTTAGATTAGTTGCCTGAGTAAAGCCTGTACCACATACTGTACAGGAGAAGGGCTTTTCGCCTGTATGAGTCATCAAGTGTATTTTTAGATGACTTGTGCTAACACAGCCTTTACCACATACTGTACAAGAAAATGGCTTTTCGCCTGTATGAGTCATCATGTGTGTTTTTAGACTACCTGACTGAGAAAAACCTTTACCACAAACTGTACAAGAAAATGGCTTTTCGCCTGTATGAATCCTCATGTGTGTTTTTAGATGACTTGTGTTAACACAGCCTTTACCACATACTGTACAAGAGAATGGCCTTTCGCCTGTATGAGTCATCATGTGTGTTTTTAGATGACTTGTTTTAACACAGCCTTTACCACATACTGTACAAGAGAATGGCCTTTTGCCTGTATGAGTCACCATGTGTGTTTTTAGACAGCTTGTGCTAACACAGCCTTTACCACATACTGTACAAGAAAATGGCTTTTCGCCTGTATGAGTCATCATGTGTGTTTTTAGGTTACACGCCTTAGTATAGCCTGTACCACAAACTGCCTTAGATTACCTGTCCGAGAAAAACCTGTACCACAAACTGTACAAGAGAAGGGCTTTTCACCTGTATGAATCCTCATGTGTGCTTTTAGACTACCTGCCTGAGAAAAACCTGTACCACAAACTGTACAAGAAAATGGCTTTTCGCCTGTATGAGTCATCAAGTGTATTTTTAGATGACTTGTGCTAACACAGCCTTTACCACATACTGTACAAGAAAATGGCTTTTCGCCTGTATGAGTCATCATGTGTGTTTTTAGACTACCTGACTGAGAAAAACCTTTACCACAAACTGTACAAGAAAATGGCTTTTCGCCTGTATGAATCCTCATGTGTGTTTTTAGATGACTTGTGTTAACACAGCCTTTACCACATACTGTACAAGAGAATGGCCTTTCGCCTGTATGAGTCATCATGTGTGTTTTTAGATGACTTGTTTTAACACAGCCTTTACCACATACTGTACAAGAGAATGGCCTTTTGCCTGTATGAGTCACCATGTGTGTTTTTAGACAGCTTGTGCTAACACAGCCTTTACCACATACTGTACAAGAAAATGGCTTTTCGCCTGTATGAGTCATCATGTGTGTTTTTAGGTTACACGCCTTAGTATAGCCTGTACCACAAACTGCCTTAGATTACCTGTCCGAGAAAAACCTGTAGGCCTACCACAAACTGTACAAGAGAAGGGCTTTTCACCTGTATGAATCCTCATGTGTGCTTTTAGACTACCTGCCTGAGAAAAACCTGTACCACAAACTGTACAAGAAAATGGCTTTTCGCCTGTATGAATCCTCATGTGTGTTTTTAGATTACTTGTGTTAATAAAGCCTTTACCACATGCTGTACAAGATAATGGCTTTTCACCTGTGTGAATCCTCATGTGTGTTTTTAGACCACTAGAGTCATGACATTTTTTTCCACATTCTGTACAAGAGGATGGCTTTTCGCCTGTATGATTCTTCATGTGTGATTTTAAATTCCCCTTTAGATTAAACATTTTGCCACACTCAGTACAATTGAAACTTTTCTTCCGTGTGTGACTCCTCATGGAGTCAGTTTGTTTTGACGATTCCAGGTCCTGGGACAGCTTGTGCTGTCCTCCCACATTCTGTGTGTTTTGTGATATGAGTGTGTTTAAAGGCTGGTGGGAGTCTGCACGCGCAAGGTTGAGGTCTTGCCCTGAAAATACATTTTCATTTTTTAGGCCTAAGGCCGATTCTAAAAACGCCTCTAAATCATGACCTAAGGTTTCTGAAAAACTTCAAATATTTATATAGCAGCATCAAAAAAAAATCATTTTTGAATAAGATACCAATATGGGTTCCCGCCCAGAATGGGCTATTTCACACCTGATTGTGTTCCATTAACACTACGAAGTCTGAAAAAAAATCACTACTACTCAGTCGGCTGAACGGTCAAGGGGACCGTGTTTTTGGTGCGATTTGATTGGCCACTCTCTCCCCCACACGTCCCTCTCCAGCTGGAGAAGACATTGTTCAAGCCTGCATCCCATTTCCAACGAATCAAATCATAATATGTTTCTTAACACATGTTTTCACTCCTAAAATGTATAAAACTAATAATACATGTGAAAAATATATATTTTGCCGTTGCCCGTTAGTACTATATTGCAACATAGCCATGGAAGAGTGTCACGTTGCTGCCTTTTGTTGTTTTTTTTTTCCTTCCAAAAGAGCAAGATCACTTGTCTTTTCTTGTGTGTTATCGATGTAATTAATATATGTCACCCCACGCGATGTACAGACTGCTTGACTAGGCATGTAAACATGACATAATTGTATTAATGTTTAAGTGTAATGATGTTATTGACCGGATTGTCCGTAGTCCTCCAGCCGTTAGCTTACAGTTGCTAATATTATAAGCTAACAACATTACTAAAGCCAATGTATTGCATTAAATGCGGCCTGTCCGCGGTAAATTACTTATACAAGTGAGTCGCGTTATATTTACCTAAATTACCAGCCAAAGTACATTCCAAATAAACAATTATTAGCCACGTTATGTTGTTATATCAGTTTAATTAATAAAAAAACATCGTTCATAATACGGCCGTTAGCACTGTGAATTCAACATCCGGTGAGGAGAGGATACGGTTCGTGTATGTGTTGTGTATGGAAGTCAGCGCATACAGTGGCTTACCGGATGTAAGCCTTGCACTGAGAGTGCACTGCTTCCCTGAGAGGGAGAGAGAGAGAAAAAGTTTACAGATAAAGAAGGACGGACAGGCTGAACTCTTTTGACTGACAAAGAGCTGGCGATATTGAGCCTATATGCCAGAACAAATTAATCCACAGCAGCATGCCTACATAAGTTCCACGTCGCTTGCAGAAAGAACTGTTCTTTTGACTGACAAAACATTTAGCGGTTCGGGAGGTCTATCTGGTTGGAATTATTCAAACACTTTTTATTTTGTATCGCGCATCGGCAAGCGTTCTCGCTTCATGGAAAGTAAATGTCGGGTCGAGTCTAACCGAGCATTCAATAATAATAATAATAATAATAATAATAACAATGATAATAATCATTGTATTCATATTCCTATTATCTTATCAAAATAATAAACAAATTCCAAGTTAATTAACCAGCCAAACGTATATGATTTAATTCGTTGGACATGGAATGCAGCAACAACAACAACGTCTTCTCCAGCTGTCCGTTTGTGTGTTCTTTTTTTTTCTCAACCCCTACCACCATAACCACCATAACTCGCTCATTTTTTGCTCATTTAAAAAAAATCAAAATACCATGTAAACTATGGAATTGGGGCTTTCATTTGGTATATAAATCGGTTGTGTAGGCGCTCTCTACGAAACGATATCAAGTGAAAAGGAAATGTCGGGGAATCACCATTAACACCATTATCAAGCAGCGCAAACAAAAGACGAGAGGGGGAGAAAGGGTGACGGCGGTCGATTGGGCCGATTATAGTCAGACTGAGTAAGAGATATATGCCTAAAATCATATTTACAAAATGTTTCAAATGGAAAAAAAAACAGAGATGATTTCAACCGAATATTTAGACAAAGTCATGCAAGGGGAACTTTCTCTGGACTCCATGGGCTAAGAAAATAAACGTTGAAATTTCAAATTCGGTCAGAACGGCTGCTCAGACTTCCTAGTGTTAAGTAGACTACCACACCCAGAGTGAGCATGTTTTTTGGGGGCTTGCGTTCTTGTATTCTTGTTATCGGACCCTACAAACCCTTCCGCATGCTCAGATCAGCCAACGCAGGGAAGCTGGAAGTACATTCACTAAAAACGCTCCACATGTCCCAAACTCTTCTCCCTTCTGGCTCCAAAACTATGGAATGGGCCTGGGTTGGGAGTAGTACAATAGGGCAGATTATTTTCCAATGTTATTGTACTTTCTGCTTATTAATATGAGGGCAGATTTGTGGGCGTGGCACGTGGGCGTGGCGACCAATTTGTTTTTTTTCCCCCCCTGTTGGTGGGAGTTTGAAGGAACATGTGCTGTCAAAACAGGTGTGGGGGTGTGTCTGGGACCCCCGGGGTGTGAGAAGGGGAAACTGTGACTAAAGATTAGTGTCGATGTCAGCTTCCTGACATCCTGGCATCCTGACATCCTGACATCCTGGCATCCTGGCATTTACCTTTTAAAATTAGAACCTAATTTAAATGTCATGGGAGTATGGCTGTCTTCGTCATCCTGGGCGTGAAATAGGTTAGGGATAAAGGCCTAATGAGGGTGTGTGGTTATTCAGAAAGAGTGGGTCATTGTGAGTGTGTTACTCCTCAGATCAATGTGATTTTTTTTTCTCGTCATGGAGGATGCTATAGAGACTATGGGCCTGATTCTTCAACGTGTTTCCGCTGATATATTGCCGTGACGCTGGCGGAAAGGCATTTACGTGGATTTCCCACATTAATTTGGAATTCATGGAAATGGCCGTGAACTTGACGGTGGCTTTGGTTCGTCGGAAAATCCGCTAAATCCTCCGCCACCTCTTTAGGTGGCGGAGAAATTTGCGGAAGCATACACTTGCATATAGATTTATTCAGAAGGCTTTAGTCTTCATGCTGAATCAATAAATAGTCCCCAAATCTCAGATAAAATATGTAGGCATGTGCCCCCAACATATTGGTCGATCAGCACAAAAAATCAGCACAAAAAACGATATATATATATATATATAAAAGCCGAGTGCACTTGTATGCCTATAAATGCATGCATTATAGGCAAGTTAGCCTATAGAGTCCCATATACAGAAACTGCCCCGCAAGCCGACACCTTTTTATTTATTTATTAGGATATTTATATCATGCGCGATTGGGGATGCTCACTCGGCAGACTTCTACTCGAAGTGCAACGGTTGTGAGCTTGTAGATCGGATCTCGCGGACTCGCGCTGCATGTTAAAAAACAAACTCACAGTTATAATAAGAACATAGGCTTATCTGCATTCTGCACTGTACGAATCCAACATAGTTTAGTGTAGACAGTAATGCCTGCAGTAGGCGGCGGCAGGCCTAATGAAATTGTTTTGTTACGGAGATCCTTAGTCAGTTGACTGTCGGTGTGTGTGTGTGTGTGTGTGTGTGTGTGTGTGTGTGTGTGTGTGTGTGTGTGTGTGTGTGTGTGTGTGTGTGTGTGCGGAGGGCAGACAGCAGCGTACTGCCGATCCCGATTCACATTGGAAAATGAATAGGGCTAATTAGCCCTATATAAAAAAAATAGAAGACCAATATTAGCCTAATGAATGCAGCGTGTTTGAAAGTCGGCCAGTCATATCAGTTTTAAACCAGCTCACCTCCACTCGTGAACATGATAGTTTAACTCACTGGATAAACTCACTGGAATCTGGATTATAATTTCTTCAGACAGAGGATACCAGGCCTACGAGGTAGGCCTATAATATATTTACTTATGAATGTATGGGCTACTGTTCTTTATCGCGCAACAGTGTCGAGGGCCCATGCAGCCCCCCTCCCTCTCTCGTCTCTCTCTCTCTCTCGCTCTCTCTGAAAAGACGACTTTTGCATTGACATATCTGATATTTTTAATATCGGATATGTTTTACCTCTGCAAAGGTGTGAGTGAACACCCGCCTTGGTCCCGAACTTAATTAAATAAATTATAATTATATTGCTTCAGCGGAGCACGCACCATTGTAAGCTTGGATATAGCAGTGACCGCGGCTGTGATCTCAGACAAACTGCTGTCTGCTGAGTCATGCTTGAAGCCTTTTATGGTCGATATGGGGCGTGGATCAATGCAGATGAGGTTGTCGGTTGCTTTTCCGATCACTTTGCACCCGCTGCTTTCAGTATGACATACACCTGCGATACGCCAGCGCACCTGTGGTACACACCACTCTCTGAATAACACGTCATCTCAACGTAGCTTGATCGGACGGATAAATACGATATCTGTTTCCGTCACCGTTACACTCTGGCGCATTTCGTTTTTGAAGAATCAGGACCTATGTGTGAATCTGTCCTGCATTGTGACAGTGTCCTGTGTCTGACATACTAAATGATAGTATGATTATTTCATGGTTAAAAGTTGTTGGTATGCTAATAGATGTGTTTGACAAACAGGGGTGTGAGATCCTAAGGGGGTTATGGAAGTTCCCGGCAGTGGGAGAGTGTGAAAGCTTAGGTGTTGAAACCTCAGATGTTAATAACTATAGATTAGCATTGATGTCAACTTCAGACAGAAGAAACCACAAGCACCTTTTAAAATTAGAACTAAAATTTAAATCTCAGGGGGTGTGACTGTCTACGTCGTCCTGGGCTGGGGGATATGGATGTTCCCGTCAGTGGGAGAGTGTGTGTGTGTGTGTGTGTGTGTGTGTGTGTGTGTGTGTGTGTGTGTGTGTGTGTGTGTGTGTGTGTGTGTGTGTGTGTGTGTGTGTGTGTGTGTTTCTTTCATGAGTTCGGTGGGCGGTAAGTAGTAGCATAGTTATGATTATAGGTTGGTAGGTAGGTAAAATGAGAACCAAATGTCACACAAAAGTTAAAATATTGTAAGATTTGCACATTGGTTGGATAGATAGTAACTCTATAGTTTGAGGTAATGAGATTGTCACGCAATATGATGCGTCAGTGGGAGAGTGTGAAAGCTTAGGTGTTGAAACCTCAGATGTCATCCATGGCGTGGGTTAGGGTTAGGGATATAGGCCTAAGGAGGCTGTGTGGTTATTCAAATTTCGTGTGTGTGTGTGTGTGTGTGTGTGTGTGTGTGTGTGTGTGTGTGTGTGTGTGTGTGTGTGTGTGTGTGTGTGTGTGTGTGTGTGTGTGTGTGTGTGTGTGTGTGTGTGTGTCTATGTGAGGGGAATCTTATTTACTAATGTAGATTCACCCTCATTTCCTCCCAGACTACAACATCTGTGTTTGAAGGCCTGAATAGAAATTCTATTGACCACTGGACCAGAGCTAAACGTTACCGAAACTATTTAGCAACGTTTCATAACTTTACGGGCACAAGTTTGTAGCCTACTTAGTTATTATTAATCTCACATATCCCATTTACCTCTGCAATCAGTGAGTGCTGTGTGACAAGGTGGATCATGCGGCTTTTCACTTCAGAGTTCAGACAGTGAGTGTAGGCCTACAACTGAGAATGAGATGAGCTGATGTGTCGCAGGCAGCTGCATTCAATTTGAGTTGATGTGGGGAGGGGAGGGGAGACGAGAGGCAGGCGCTCTTTCGCTAACACTCAGCCTATATTAACTCGAGTAGCATATTTTTATGGTTTAATTGTTATACCGTGCCCAATTCCCGAAATTGCGTAGTTGTCATAGGGAATTTCGTACGTGCGTACTGAGACCTAGAATTGCGTAGTTTGTACGCAAAATGCGTACAGGTTGGCAGGTCTGTTGATAGTTAGCGGCGAGGACAGGGTGCCATTCATGTCTACCATCTGTATCCTTCCCATCAAGTAGGGCAGTAGGCCCTCACCAGTGAAGTGATACACTGTCAAAACCCAAAGCCTTAAGTTTATTCAAAAGAATGTTTCTCAAGGCACAATATTCAGGACATGTGTTTGTGTTATAGTTTTTTAATATTAACAGCTGTAAATGTATACATCTGATTGTATCTGCGAACAGGTATAGACTTAAACCATATCATGAGGTCTATTTAACAAAAACTACAAAGTACAAAATTATGTACAAAGTACAAATAGTACAAATTATGAAAAAACACATGAAATTACCTACAGAAATTACTTACATTTACAGAAAAACAACAAAAACGTGACGACAAAAACACGAACCGTAAAAATACAAGACACCAAAACAAAAAAAAACTTGACACACAACAAAATATTATAAGACACAAAGATACACAGATATAAAAAATAATAATCAGGTTAGAATTCTCTTAAAACAGGTTTAAAATGTATGTTCAGGTAAGAAATAGCTTAAAAACACACTATAGTGTCCTATAGTGTATGAGGGGGTGATGTTGTAGCTGCAATTGTTGGTCCATCAGAGGTGTTTAATGATTATGCATCACTCCCTAGGTACCATTTGGTAACTGGAGGCGGAGATTATGTCGATATAGGATATATAAGGGGCTCCTTTTTTTAGATAATTTGTATCAAAACAGCGAATGCTATGCTACAGAGTGGAGTTCCACCACGGACTTAAGTTAAACTCTTTTCTGCACGTCGCCGTCGTCTACAAAGGCCGCCATTGCTGCGTTCGTGAACTCTTTATGCCTACAGACCGTTAGTGAATATTAGTATATTTCTCTTTTTATTTCTCTCTTTACCTTTTTCACCCTATTTTGTTCACATGGCTATTCAATTTGGTTTAGATGTTTCAAGTGGTCAGATGGTTATGGAGTCAAGGGAACGCAATGCATTTTTCCGAGATTCTGCACCAGAAAATGATCCTGATGAGGTATCCTGTGAGATGGACTGTCATTTGACTTATGAAGACAATTCCGTCATCACTGAATCCGAATATTTTCGTTACATATATTATATAGATCCCGATAAGGACGAACCGGAACTAGAATTTGATGATCCTCCGGATGAGTTGCTATACAATTATGCAGAATTGTTGATTGAATATCAAATACGAAATCCTCCGACACCTGGTCCATATGACGATTTCTGTGAGGAAGATTACCAGCGTTGGTTAATTGATTATTGGGACAGAATCTGTGCCAGCCAGGATGCAGGTAATGAATATCAATATTTCATATGTTAATGCTACTGGTTTTGATGACAAATTGTCGGCTAACGTTAATATAACGAAAACATTATCAAAGCTATTCCCTATTTTATATATGTGTTTGTAAATAATGTGAACGTTCTATTATTATCCCTATAGAAGCTGAGGCTTTCTATACAATGGTTTCTCCACCGAGGGCTCTTCGATTCGACGTGACGAGATTGACTGCAGATATCGCACAGATGAATTACTTGCTGCAGACTAAACACCAGGAAACTATAGACATTTCCGCTGCTCTAACAGAAAAACAGGAAGACCTTGAATTTATCATTCACATTGACAACGTTCTGATGTAAATATTTTGGATGTTATTGTATGTTATTGAGTATACATACATCTATGCCTATAGACACTACTTTGGGATACGAATGATGTAAGACTCTAGCATGTATTTTTTCTTTCCAACGTTGATGACATTGTAAATAAATCTTTAACCATAAAAAAAAAAAGAAAAAGAAATTGTGGTGTTGTTTTTGTTTTATTTTTGTAATGGTGTTAGTATAGACTCATGCTAGTTTTAAGTGTATCTGTAGGAATGTACGAACAATCATACAATTCAAGAGATAAATAACCTTGAAAGAGCTAATTCCATTGAAAGGAATCCAAGAAAATAGTTTTACTATGGGCCATTACATGATTTTCTTAAGAAGAAATGTAGAGATGTCTGAACTATGTATGAATTCACATAAATTACACACTGCGTTCATTATTTGAGGGTTTTTATTTATTTATTCAAAACAGGGACAATTCTGCAAACTTGTTAGACAATTAGGATGGAATATGATATACTGTATAGGTTGACTATAGATGACTATAGATATACCCAGAGTTGGGGTCCGTTACTCATAAAAGTAAGGCACTACATATTACATATTACTTTTGAAAAAGTAATGCCTTACATTACTTTATTACTCCCTGGGGAAAGTAACTAGTTACATTACTCGTTACATTACTTTTGCGTTACTCCATAAAATCGCATGTCGCATTGTCACATAATTTACCAATTAACAAATCTTTATAATCCTAATAAGGAGGACATACACAACATCTTTCTTTATGCTCTTTACCAGGTTGTGGAGGAATAAAACAAAATGGGCCTTTCCAAAACGGTCTAGTGCAGTGGTTCTCTTGACCTTGTAAAACTTTTTCTATGCAAACTTCTAATCAATTCTTCAATCAATCAAATCAAATATATTAAAATAGAAATAATGAGACTGAGAGAAATCAGTAGCCTATATGTTCACAGTGCTTTAGGATCCCTTTCTTTATGATGTGGAGTTCTCTGCTCCATGCTCATTAAATGTAGTTTTTCATGTCGACATATTTGGGTTTATTCATCTCTGCATTAACTAACTAGTGATTGTGACTCTGAGAGTACATACGTTCTACAACAAACAAGACCCTCCCAGCTGGCATTGTTGCCAGGTTTTGGAAGAGAAACAAGCAGCCATGTCTATGAAAACAAGCTCAAAAGAAGCATGGCTAGGCTATTATAAAACAACCCCAAAGTCGCTTATAATAAGCGGACATGGCAACAGCCCAAATGCTCCGTCTCTGTGTCTGTGACAGTGGGAGTCAGTCTCCCACTGTCACAGACACAGACGGAGCATTTGACATGTTCTAGTCCGCGACTCCAGCGCACCATTACTGTTCATGTTCAACTCATCTCCATTGTGTGCATTAGTCCAAAGCAACACTGATGAAAGCAGCCACATGACGCAATTAAGTAATGAGTAACTGCAGCACTAAAGCGACCAGCTAACTGTAGTGTGATTATCAATTTTGGAGGAGTAGTGTCGTTATATTACTCGCTACCGATCAAAGTAGTGTCGTTACAGTAACGAGATTTTCCGTTACTCGTTACACCCAACTCTGGATATACCATATAGCCTTTGATTTTGTGTAATTCTTGTGGTGTTGTAATAGCATCGCTATGGTTTACAATTTACAGTTTAGCCATTTACAGTATTTACAATTTACAAATTTAGGCATTTAGCAGACGCTCTTAATCCAGAGCGACTTACATTTAAGCAAGAACAAAAGCATGGGAATACATCACAAAAAAGTATTTATCATGATACATGCGTAAGCTAAGAAAGTAACAGTGGAATATCTATATAATGAAACTATACATACACTATACATATAAACTATACATCTTTACTACTATGCTATACATAATGTACTATGGCGTGCTATGACTATATACAATACAATTATAGTGCTGTCTACATAACATGCTATAAGTCTGTATCAAATGCTATATAATCCAACAGAAATGCTATCTAAGGGTTTAGGGTAAGTGCTATGGGCCATGATCGAGTCTGAAAAGGTAGGTTTTCAGGCTACGGCGGAAGATTGGAGTGATGCTGCAGTTCTGACTGCAATGGGAAGTGCATTCCACAGTTTTGGAGCCAGAAGGGAGAAGAGTTTGGGGCGTGTGGAGCGTTGTCCCGGCGTTTTTTTTTTTTTTTTTTTTTAGTGAGGGTACTTCCAGCTTCCCTGCGTTGGCTGATCTGAGTGCGCGGGAGGGTTTGTAGGGTTCAATCATACTTGTAAGATATGGGGGGACCATACCTTTGGTTGCTTTGAATGCCAGCATCAGAGTTTTGTATTCTGTGTGGGGCAGCAACCGGGAGTCAGTGGAGGGAGCGGAGCAGGGGGGGAGACATGTACGTGTTACCAGATGTTCTGTAAATATGGACCTGTTCACAGATACAGATGATGTATTTACAGCTGTTATTTATATTATGTATATTCAGCCATGAAGCCCCTCTCATACACGTAATCCTTGGCTGTAGTGGGATGGTCACACTTTAGAGTTTAGAGTATGGCGGTGTACAGCGGCCAGACAGCTTGGCGCTCACAAGTTGTTGTGTTTCCGGACGGTCTGGCTACAGGTTCAGTCATGCTTCCGTTGGCGAGGGGGGTACGCGAGAGATTTGATATTGTCTCAGAGAAGTTTTGCTTCGCTCTGGGGCTAGTGAGTAGAGTCGGACATCTTCGCTAACGGGGTCATCAAACGACATCTTCATGTTTTCAAAATCATATTGTCCATGATCAGTTCAAACCACACCGTATCATTGAATGCGTATGGAGATTTGCGAAGAGCCTCAAGCAAATAAATGTTACTCAAACACATTTCAAATTCAGGGGTCTTAGGAGGGTCATTCGATACATTAGGTGTGATAGGAGAGTTCCATCCCCATTTGACGATACTCACATACACAGTCATACACTGTCACACACAATAAGCAGGGTCAGAGCTGTGGATGTGTACACAAAAATTACTCGTTGGAGCTTGCACCTCTCTTTTAGATCAGTCTCTAAATAGTGTCTCTATGACAGGCCTTTAGGGTCACCCCCCAAGGGAGAGGAAATGATCAGTACAGCGCCTGAGAGGCTGAGCTTTCTAACTCGGTTTATGCAATAACTGATAGTTCATTCATGACCAATCATTGTATGTCTGGAAAACATTTTTAAATGCTTAGACTGATCAGTACTATTAGTTTGCCAATCATTGACTTTCAATACAGCATATATCAATTCCTAGTTTCAAGAATGATATTTAGTCAATTTCCATGTAATGGTAATATATTATGATCAATATTGTGACCATAAAGAAAAACAAACAAACTGTGTATAATGATAAATTATTTATCTGATATACTGTACTATAAATGTAGTACTACACCCTAAATATTGAAAAACATCCCGAGTTTACAATAGATACTATTAGGTATTATTGACATTTGAAAGTTAGATAGACTATAGTCCAGGGTACTCAACTGGTGGACCACGGTCCACGCATGGACCGTGGCCCACCTATCTGCGCACCCTAGGCAATAATTAAAATAAAATAATAAATAAAATAATAATAATCTCTCCTAAGCTCAGGCCAGGCCAGCCACAGTCAATTTCAATTCAATTCAGTCAGTGTTGCTGCAGTACAACTACATTGTATGCCTTGAGGGAAGTTAATAATATAAATAACATCATATGGTACATTTCTCATGTGAAATTGTTGCAAAGGCCACCAAAATGTTCCCCAAGGGACATTCAGTAATAATAAAGTACAGTAGTCTTTGTAATATGTGCAGTTTATTTGATTGCTTAATTATGCTGTATGTTCTTAAATAACTATATACCTAACCATTTAGTCAAAGGTTTAGTACACATCCTATTAGTAAAAGTAAAATGTCATTATGCTTTAAAAGTGTTAGAACTACATATCCAATATGAAATATAGTACACATATGCACAAATGTGGAGCATTGAAGTTGAGATGGAAAGGCCTAGACCACTACACTCACATCTTATCAAACCAGCCTTGGTAAGTGAAGTGACCAACACAGAGTTAAAACAACCACGAGAATGACACAGAATCAGTCAAAGATGGAGCCAACAGCTAGAGAAACTTGCAAACATTCACGAGGTTGATGACTTTGTCAAATATGGTAATTGTATCATAGGGAAAGGTGGTGAAATCAGCATAGCAAAGGTCAGTGATGGAATTCAAGTCTACTTTGGGTTAAGAGAGGTTCCTTCTTTTGTTTTGCAAATCAATATTACTGTATATGTTAGACTGTCTACTAATGTAGGCATGGGTTTTAATAGGACTACTACAATTCTCCTCAATTTTCTTGTACCTAAGTCTCAAACAAAATACCAAGGGGACCTGCATAAGTGTGTACGCCTACAACTGAGACATTGCCCTGAATATTCAATGAGAGGGCGGGGTATATAGATAAGGAACAAACTATTTAAAGGGAGGTCACAGTTCTACATGTATGTATAGAGCAAAGACAGTTAGGCTTATTCACGGCAGAGGATAAGGCTAGGAGATAATTTCTCAAGAAACACCCATTATCGTTAACTATCTCCTCTCAATATTAGTCATGGAGCCTATGGCTAAACCACGTAACCCCATTGAACCTGTGGAACACCAACCGTATAGCCGATATATCAACCCTCTCATACTACAGGAATATAATTCAACACCGGGTAGATTTGTCTATACCCCTGATTTCGAATTATACAAAGAGAGAGCAGAGGACGAGACCATGGCCGCGGAACTGTTAAGTAACCATATGTCGAGAATTGATGAGGAGGACCTGGAGTCGGACGGTTTAATAATCGATACGGATGACGAATATTTTGATACGAACGAATCATTAGACTTGACTACGAGCAAGAAAACTCCTGGACTTTCCGAAAATGGACAAATTGTACAACTCTCCATCATAACCCCATCGTCCCCAGCACCGATCTCTGAACCAGAGAACTACTCCAATCCACAGTCAACCCCTACAGATTCTGGTGATGAGGATGGAAGGCCCCCTCTGACTGAACCCACGGCATGTCGGCGATCTCAGCGGTTGTTTCACCTACAGTCAAAACTAGTTGGTTGAAACCCAACTCTAACTGGTTGAAATCCAAAACTATCTGGAATGAACTGAACTATTAAATGTAATGTGTAACATATCTATGTAAATACATATTATGTTTCTCACTAAATAAAAAATATCAAACCTATTTTCACCGTTTATTTCAGATTTATTTCATATATATTTACATTATTACCGGTGTTAGATTCTAGTTAGGTTCTTACGGGGTTAGTATACTAAACTTTGTGACTATTGTAACTAATTAGGATTATGCAATGCTGATGATCCTTCCTTCTTTTGCTGGGGGTGTAATGTATCTGTTAGTGTATAAAAAACCAGTTTGACCTCAAAGGTCGGCCATGATTAGCATGGCAGTTATTCTTTAGGCTCCACCTCTCTGGGGTGTTCTTAAATACGGAGAACAACCCTGCATAAGCGAGTAATCCTACAATAGAGACACCAGCTATCCCCCAAAGAAATAAAGAAAGACAATATGTACTCTGCCTGTTACCAAGATGAGAATCGGAGAGTTTGGGCCTTATCTGACAGCCGGAAAATCAGTTTGTCTTTTTTTCCGTTCAAGAATCATCGATTTATTGAACTCTATACATTGGAAACAGGCGACAGTATTTTTGAAGACCGGCTGCCGTACATACGCATCTATGCATCTGAATTTGAGAGATTGGTCCCTCCTATTCTAGAGTTCTGTAAGTATTTGCAATTGGATACAAAGATAAACCCTGGCTATATCAAGCCATCGCGATTTGTACGGGTGAGCTCTGAAATACCCTCGCGTAGTGACGCTGAGGGCTTCATCGTTGACTGCTCTAGGTCAAATTTATGGTTGCTATTAAGATACAAATCTCAAGGCACTGCCCTACATGAAAGACCTAAGAGTATCATGGAGAAGGAGAAATGCTTTCCAATCCAACTAGCCGTTGGCGTGGATGATTTAGGGATTCTAAAGCATGTGATGTGTGAAGCCTTGGATTTCTTCACAACTATAGAAAATCGAAATTTGGACCTGCTGGAAGGCTACCTTAGAGGCGTCAAACGTGTGGATTCACGTTCAATGGACTACTTCAATGAAAAGAAACTGAGGCTTGTGGATTACCAGACATGCGATTCCAGACCTACGGGGTTCTCGTTCGCTGATCCCAGTATATCAATGAGTAGGCCTATCGATCTCACAAAGCCCGCTGGCTCTTCATTATTCTCAATGAATAACCGTCCTGTGAATCATAATTCGTACAACGACCTAGAAAACGATGCACCCACTCCCCACTCTGATCTAGAAACCGATGGACCAACAATTGCAGCTACAACATCACCCCCTCATACACTATAGGACACTATAGTGTGTTTTTAAGCTATTTCTTACCTGAACATACATTTTAAACCTGTTTTAAGAGAATTCTAACCTGATTATTATTTTTTATATCTGTGTATCTTTGTGTCTTATAATATTTTGTTGTGTGTCAATTTTTTTTTTGTTTTGGTGTCTTGTATTTTTACGGTTCGTGTTTTTGTCGTCACGTTTTTGTTGTTTTTCTGTAAATGTAAGTAATTTCTGTAGGTAATTTCATGTGTTTTTTCATAATTTGTACTATTTGTACTTTGTACATAATTTTGTACTTTGTAGTTTTTGTTAAATAGACCTCATGATATGGTTTAAGTCTATACCTGTTCGCAGATACAATCAGATGTATACATTTACAGCTGTTAATATTAAAAAACTATAACACAAACACATGTCCTGAATATTGTGCCTTGAGAAACATTCTTTTGAATAAACTTAAGGCTTTGGGTTTTGACAGTGTATCACTTCACTGGTGAGGGCCTACTGCCCTACTTGATGGGTCCCATGACATTTAAATTAGGTTCTAATTTTAAAAGGTAAATGCCAGGATGCCAGGATGTCAGGATGTCAGGATGCCAGGATGTCAGGAAGCTGACATCGACACTAATCTTTAGTCACAGTTTCCCCTTCTCACACCCCGGGGGTCCCAGACACACCCCCACACCTGTTTTGACAGCACATGTTCCTTCAAACTCCCACCAACAGGGGGGAAAAAAAAACAAATTGGTCGCCACGCCCACGTGCCACGCCCACAAATCTGCCCTCATATTAATAAGCAGAAAGTACAATAACATTGGAAAATAATCTGCCCTATTGTACTACTGTTGGGTTAGTGGTCCAGGCACCTGGTAATCCAGCATGACAGTGTGTTGCGGGTCCGAGTACTGGTGGGGTAAAGTAGACCCTTCAAGCAGTTACCATTACTTTCAGAGTGTGCCGCCTGAGCTGTGTGTATGCAAGGTCACTTCAGTGAGATTGCTACTGTATATATTGTCAGGGCAGAGAGTGACACGTCAGAATTCTCCAGGATAGACCAGCTCTCTGTCCTGTGCTTCGCGGGGCCCCCAAATCTGTGGACTGATATGATCGAATCCGAATTCGTGACGTAACAGGTCGTATTTGCTTTCATATATGTCTTTGCTGTTCACATGTATATATCACATGACCATTCAATTTGGGATAATTGTGGGCAATCAATAAATGCCAGATCTTGTGAATCCATAATTTTAAGTGTACAGCCTGTTTATTGGACTATTAGATAACCCTCTCACAGGATGGCGCATCAGGCTGGCGACCCTCGACGCGATTGAAAGCGGTTATCTTGTCCTGCAGGTTGAGAAGGGGTCATTTTGACCAGTATAGCAGTCTAGACATAGCCCCATGGCTGGCTAGAAAGGGCCTTTAAAATATGATTTCTACCAGATTGGGGCTGTGTGTAGGTCGGCTTATATAGTTTTTAACTAAATGAGGTCAAAATTTTAAGTGATAATGTTGGGATGGGATAACATGTGAACACGCTATGCTCTGTTTGTTCCCAACTGTGTTGTGTTTGCATAAGTGAAATAAGGCTTATCCTATACCCGCTGGTGTAGATCTGTTGATTTTGATGTTTTGCTGAAAAAAGAATGCCGAAATGGAGGCTGCTTAGAGCTCACTGTAAAAGTTGTTATTTATCATCATACGTGTGTGCGTGCGTGCACGGCGGAGCGTCTGCGAGAGTATGTGTGTGTGCGGGCGTGTGCGTGCAATGTGTGTGTATGTGCAGTGGGGATGACGGTGCATGGGTGTGCTAGTGCAGTGTGTGTGCGTGGGTGCGTACCGTGCGTATGTGTGTGTGCGTGCGGGCAGTGTGTGTGTGCATGCGTATTTGGATGTGTGTGTGTGCTAGTGCAGTGTCGTGCCCCACACACCCTGCCATAGCGAGGCGCTTTTCTTATCAGTGTGTGTGTGTGTGTGCGTTGGTGCCGGAATGAGATGGGAACTGTGTTTGTTGTGTCTTTGCTGGCGACGGTTTCAAAAATATTGATAAATTGTAAGTGCATCATGTTCTGCTGCCACTCAGAGGAGAGGTCTGCGACATTGAGTGGGTCAAGAATGCCAACCTGGGACATACACTTGTCCCGTTATGTCAAATCATAAAATACAACCTCCCGGCGTTTGGGGGAACACGAATTACCCAGAGAGAGAGCAAATGGAGTCAGATAAGAAGTGTCAGTGAGGTGGGTAATGTTGTGTAAACAAAGGTTGTGTGAAAAAAAAGCCCTAAATCTACAATTTTTCCCAGCCGGGTTGGCTGGGAAAAAATGTAGATTTCACCATTTAACACATTGACAGCTCCAGACGAGACCGTTTTCAAAGGGGAGCAAACATTTTTCCTTGGGAAACTGTAAGCGCCATGGTTACAAAAATGTAATAGGAGTGTCATAATAATTATGAAAATTAATTGGAAAATTATTACACAAGTTGGCCACATGGTGGCACTATAAAAGCCCATTTTACGGTTTGCGCTATAAATATTGCCGGGTAAGCGCCATAACTACAAACATGGGAGAGGAGAATAATAATAATTCAGAAATTTTAATTGAAAAAATTGCACAAGGTGGCCACACGGTGGCCTGGGTACAGCCTACTTCAAGTGTTTGCTTAATAATTATTGAACCGGGAGGCATAAATTCATAATTTCCTTTTCTCAAGTGTTCCCTGGGCGCTTCCCCAGATAAGCCACGCCCACATGCATATTATATACTTTTTGCTGTTTGGAATTTTCTTTAAAAAGATGCCTTGATGCACTGTTGTGCGCTTCTAAAAAAAAGAAAAAAAAAAAAAGAAAAAAAAGGGGTTATAGGTGATTTAATAAATATATAAATATACAACCAATCAATCAATCAAGTGTGTGCTGTGAAATAATAATAATATCCACAATATTTTCAGTTTCTCACCTGGCCAGTGGGGAACTAGATAAAGAATAACTGAAGTGAATAATAACAACAATATACTAATAAGAAGAGTAAGAATAATAGTCATGATAATAGAATAAATAACAATAATAAGTATAGGGGAAAATAATAATATTATTAATAATAGCCAACCACCTATACAAGGGGTCTGGTGAATAAAGTTACTAGGTGGAGTTCACTGGGGGAACTGTGGTTCAAGGATGGAAACTTAGGGCTCCATAATTGAACCTCAGGGTCCTGAGTGTGTATATAGTGATATCTATGAGAGAAGTAATGTATATTATGTAACTAAGTTTTAATCTTTGAGATAGTAGGATACTGGCTAAATCAGTGTATATAGTGTGTCTGCTAGCACCTGAGTGTGTGAATGACACATTAATATTTTGACATAATCAATATCTGGTGTAACTGTATATTTTATGTAAATAGATATATTTACTGTATTATATGTGTATGTGAGGTAAAGCTGTCAAGACTGGGAGGACAGAGATGGTATTGCCATAAGAGAGGGCAATGTTGTAAATAAATAAAGATATCTCAGAAGGGAGAGGGGATATATAGATATGTATTGCCATAAGAGAGGGCAATGTTGTAAATAAATAAAGATATCTCAGAAGAGAGAGGGGATATATACTGCCAGATTGAGAGGGCAATGCTGTCATTGGACAAAGATATATCTCAGAAGAGAGAGGGGATATATATACTGTCAATTGAGAGGACAGAGATGGCCATGAGTTAGAAGGATCCATAAAAAAAAGGAAAAAAAAAAAGAAAAGAGGAAAAAATTATAAAAATAACTGTACATATGCCGTGTGTGCACGCGCTGGCATGTGGGATGGTTGGTGTGAAAGAGAATGTGTGTAAGTTGAATGGAAATGTACTCTGTCACGTGGTACCCAGTAGCGCTCAAGATACTCAAAATTTGTAATTAAGTAAAAATACTCCAGGGAGTAGAAATTCACTCTTCACAAAACAAAGATAGCCTTTCTGTCAATACTTTTTGCCATCTGGACTGTGCACGGTTGTGCGCTTCTAAAAGAAGAGGGAAATAATGTTCTAATATCTGAGAGGAGAGACAGGCCTTAAGCTTGGTATCTGGGAAGAAATCAATTTACAAACCATAAGCCCCAATACTATTTCAATTTCACATGCAGGGGGTGGGGGGAGAGAAAGGTATCATAATAATAAAATAAATAAAGTCAAGTATAAAACATAATATTACGTGAACTATGGGAGGGTTGTTTAGGGTCTGATTAAAATAATAATGACTGAATAAATTGCAAAGTGTGAATTCAGTTCAGGGGAAAACCCCAGTGTATTCAATACATGTAAACCAGACTAAAATAAAATAAAACGGTAATAGGGGTGGGTTTACATTGAAGGGGATATTGTAAGTGATTACACAATCTAGGTGAGATTTTAATATTGGTAATAGTAAAAGGGGGGGTGTGACGTATGGGACAGAACGCTTGGTCGGTAACTGTGTGTGCAAGTGGTCTGTGTGGGTGAGGTTTGGCTGGGATCAGTCAGACTCATAGTTTGTTTGTTGTGTGAGAGTAGTTTGTTTGTTGTGTGGGAGTTGTGGCAGTTAAGTGTGGAGGCGCACTGAGTTGTGGGAACTGTTGTGGTTGTTATGTTATATAGCTTAAATGTACTCATGTTATAGAATAGTATTTGTGAGCATTGTATTGTGTCAGTGTATTGGCGGTGAAGGACCTAAGTGAGAACTTTTAGGCAGAATATAGGAGGCCTTGACTAAAGGCCTGTCGGTTGTTCACTGGGGGGATGGTGTGGGTCAGCAAAAGTGGGCAGGGTCGTGATGTTGTCTTTGAAGTGTAGGTCACGGGGGCAAATACAGTAATTGATCTTAGCCTTCGCTGCAGATATACTATCAGAGTATATCTGAAATATCATTTTCATTAGAGTACCATCATGTTTATAGTCATAAATGCACCACACAGCCAGGGAAAAAATTAATAAAAACAAAAAAAATGGAAGTATCATTATATACTATAGTTATGCTGTCTGACCACAGGGTATAAATTGTGTTCTTAATTGCGATAAAAGTAGTTGAAATCTAGCCATGTTCAACTTGGGGCGACAAAAATATAGAAGAAAATTATACATTAAGTTGATAATATAAGTGAATATATGTACACTGTGTCCACAATGTGGCACCGCACTAGTAGCTAATAGCCCTCTGTCCAAAAATGGACCCCCCCTTGAATAGTGTACATGAAGGGAATCAGGACAAAATGGCACCGGGCAGTTATCACAGGCAAAAGGAGTGAACATGGAGAGCCGGTGGAGTAGCTATTTTCATTTATTTTGTGGTTGTTTGTACTCATAATTTGGTGAATGGTATTGTAATTAAGTGGTTCACAGATTTCCTACTGCACTACAATGGCCCAGAGGCAGAACACAGTTGGCAGGTTGTGAGCTTGTAGCGAGTAAAATTTTAGTAGCCTACAACTACTGGAGGGGTGGGAGAGTGCTGACTTGGACTAAATATTGGGGTATTTGAAGGGGGGGGACAAAAAGTATGTTGTTCTCAAAGTGTAAGTAGTGTAAGTGCCACCAGAGTGATAGTAAATAATAAAGTCCAGAATTCAAAATATACTTAATAAAAGTACACAAGTAAGCAAATCAAATGTCCCCATGCAGAAGGGCCCTGCCCTGTTCAGTAATCAACCATACTCAAAGTACAAGTAAGACTCATTGTGTCGAATGCCGAAGTACAAGGTGTCAGATACACATATTTAAAATTAGTGTAGGGACAATAGCCAATCCACAAGCTTGAACGCCCGGTATAGTATATAAGTCTAAGTATATTTGCAAAATAAGTGAAGTGGTTCAAAAAAGAAAATTATGTAGTGAACTGGGAAGTAATTGTGAAACAAGTGAATACTCAAACTATATAGAAACATCCCAAGATTGTACTTAATTGAGCTAAGGAAATATACGTGTTTACTTTCCACAAGTGAAATATAGTTTAGGGTCAAATTATGGGAAAGACCAATTGTGATTTTGTACAAATGCCGCATAGTAAAGTTGCAACACCAATACTTAGAAGGGGACCAGGAAGGAGGGGACATGACTGTCGTAGTCCAAAAAATCAACAACACAGGTGGGAGGATATTTGATTTCATATGCACGAGCCTACTATCGTATCTCCAGAGAAAGTTGTACGCTCTGTTCCACCAAAGAGACATTGTTGCCGAATGACACTGCAGCAGCCAGCCACTTGCTGAGAGACATTGAATTGACCGTGCTGAACTGGGTTAAAAGGGGGCACATGGTCCAGCCACCAGACTGCTATGCCACCTGCTATGGAGGAAAAAAATAACTGTTCCGAGTGCGGGGGAGTCACTCACAAAGACACTGACCACACTGCTCAAGGTCATGGGCCAGGGGTGCGTTGCCTGCACCACTCTGCCCAAGTAGAGGCCCAAAGCCATTTAAAATCTAATATTGGACCTGCCACAGTTGTACACAGCAGAAGCATGAGTGTGGATTTACACACTCTCATGACAAATTATAAATGCGCGATTACGTAGGGTTGGGCGCCGTTGGTACAAAAACACAATACTAAAGACAACTAAATTAGGGTGATTAAATGTAGTTACATGCAATTAAAGTACCACGATCATACTATATATATTTTCAAAAGTAAGGGAAGGCACTCGGGCAAAACCATAGTGTAAAGTAATTGATTGAACAGAGAATCATCCCCCTATCCCCCGCCCCCTTTGAAGGCCTACACAGTATATAGGGTATATACACGTACTTCATGAAAATACATTTAGGGAATTGAGTGGGGGCACGTTCAGCAAAATAAATAGTACAAGTGTGATTAGGAAAAAATGCACGAGGGGTGTCAATGTAGTGTTTCACCAGTGTTAAAGATTATAGTTAAGTGGCACCTAGCTACAGCATAATAGTGCAGAAAACAATAAGTGAGAGAAGAAACTGGAAATCAAATAAGTGAAAATATTAAGAAAAAAACAAATGTTACGGTGTGCTACATTCACTTTGAGTAATCATTTCATATAGTCATTAATTGGAACAATTGGAAAGGGCTATAGGCTTAGAAGGTCATACACTTGCACCCTAGGGGATAATTTTCTCGTTTATGCTAATAATAAGTAACTGCACAGGAAAGTTATATATATAATGGAGTGAGTAAATTTGAAATAATTAAATCATTTGGTGGGAACAAGAAACACTATGGTTAGGGGTGCAGCCAGCCAGCTAGGGAGGGTGTTGTCATAGATAGATAATTGGAGCAGGAGAATAACAGAATGCAAGTAAAATGGGAAAAAATCCAATTACAAGACCAGGGGTGGGCAAGTATTTTTCCTAAGGGGGCAAATGGGATATAGAACGCCAAAAGGGGGCAGGGCCAAAAGGTTGAACGTAAATATAAATTTTAGGGGTTTTTGGAAAAGCAGTAAATGGCCAGGTATGAACATGTACAGTGAGTGCGCCCCTCATTTAACATGGGTGTGATTAGATATGGTGTGTATATAAGTCAAATAGATCTGGAGAATTAAGTGGCTAAATGTACCTTGTACAGCAGTAAGATAGTAATCTAAGCGTTATTAGAGTAAAGGTTCAATGTGTCTATTTAGCCTGCCCTGTGAGCTGTGAGAGTCAATACACCAAGGTAGGCATACTCAAGGCCGTAAAGTAAGGACCGGAAGCGCATATAAGGTTCTGAGATAACTGTGAGGGTGATACTGTTCTGGGAAAAAAGGGGGGGAATCGCGTATGTTTTCAACATTCATTAATAGACCTCATGTTGGTATGGTTGTCGTGTAATTAGATAAATGGAGTCATAAATAGCCTAAAGTAGGAGTCAATGAGATATTATATCAAGAGATATGTGTTATTATAGTTAAACTCTGGCAGATCAATGTTATGTCTTTTTTATCTTTTATTGTCAGAAGAAGTCCGGAAGAGCACTTATTTGGATATCGTGGCACTGAGATAGCAGAGTTTAAGTGAAAACATGTAGGTTATTGCATAAAAAATGCTCTTGTAACAATGGAGCTGAACCATCTTGGGAAATTCTGTACTGTAATGCTGTTCCTGGTGTCTTGAATGTCAATCATGTTGGAATAGGGAGTCTTGACTGGCCGTGTCCAGCGGTCAGTACTGATCTGATGCTTTGACAATGGTTCACTACAGTACAGTCGGAAGTTTGTTTTAGAGAGCTCATTTCTCTATGGTTTAATTAGATTAGGTGTAGGCTACTTCTAATATACGACACCTGTGAACCATACATTTGTGCACAAAGCCACAGGAGGTGTCCAGGAGAGAGCAGCACCATAGACTTCCATACTAGTAGCAACTGTGTGAGTGGTTGTGTATGATATGAATGCACGTCGGGCCATTATAATGCCATGTCAACGCAGCAGCATGTAGAGCGGCTATTTTCGGGGGAAAAAGTTCCCAAATTACAAATATGATTCATTTTAAGTGACCTTTCCCAAAGAACGGAGAATAATTGAATACAAATAGAAACAGTTGAGGTTGACTACAACAAATATATGTAAGGGTCTGCTGCAGACCAAGCGGGGAAAATTAGGTTGAAGGTTCAATATCAAATCAAGTTGAAATTAAAATGAAAACACAGAGCGAAAAAAACACGGGGTCAATATAAATTGGTACAATTACAAAAATGAGGAATAAAATGTAAGGGGAAGACCAACTACAAAAATTAATATAGAGTATGTAACACAATAAAAATAGTGAACAAAAAACAAATACTGAAAATAAGCGTTTCTTTCAATATTATCTCCCCAAGAGAGGTGGTTAAACTTGAGTGAGTTCTAGGAGGGTCATTCTGGCCTGGTATGTGTCAAGGAGGGACTGAGAGCATGCGGGAAGCTCATGTCTTTGAATAATTGGTTTGCAAAGGTCTGGGTTGAATCAAATAACCAATCCTCCCAACAGATGGATTAATTGCCAAAATGTATAATCAAAAGTAACTAACAATTTGTCCCACAGGAGGTGTCCAGGAGGGAGTTCTGAAAGACTTAAATGTCAATAATATGTTTTAATGTGTCAATAATATGTCACATGAAGGAGGGGAGAGAATAACCCTGAGAGTAACCCTAATCCTATAAATTCCCTAATAAATTCTCTACAGGATCAGGGGGACGTCAATGTCCGAAGGTGTGTGTGAAGTGTAAGCATAACAGCAGGGGGGACACTCACATACAAGGTCAGGATGCAACACAGACCCAGACTTTCCAGACTTTCCAAATTTTACTTAAGTGGACTACAGACCAAAATTAAGACCCCCATGGACAACAAGGTGTCAAGTTCATATCCAGGAGGGACACCTGGTTGGATTCAACAAATCATTGGGTAGGATGACCGAGCCGTGATCGATCCGTGACCTATTCCGTTTTATTGTCACTGAATACATTTATCTGTGATTCTGTGTATGTCAATCAAACCGAAGGCGACCTAAATAACTAACTTATTCAACAGTGTTGAACTTCAAATGTAAATATGAGACACACCAGGAGTTCTAGAACCTTATGTTTAGGGAAAAAAATATGTATTGTCGATGAAGGGGGGAGGGGAACTGTTTTGCGAGTTTTTGCTTCCATAACAGGTCAGTCAGAGAGTACCCAGGCGGGGTTCATATACCCAAGCACCAAGGATTCCATCACAACTTCCACCTGGACAGGCTTGCAGACGCTGCGGGACGCTGCGGGACGAGGAGCAGTGCACCATCAGCTCGTGCCACCGCTCCTGGAGCAGAGACGGCCCTGTCTCTGGGTCGACTGTGGGATACGAGTTTGGTCCTAAAATCACCTGATGGGAAGCGCGAACCGCCCTGTCACCTTGTGCCTTGCATACCGGAGCCTAATCAGTTCAAGACTTATTAGGTTGCGCCTCGCGATGGTCATAATGACCCACTGGAAAACAGGATGGATGGGCAAATAATCAATTTCCCGTCCCTCTGTCGCAGCCCCCCAAGGGCATCCAGGAGTACAATTTTTGTCAACATGTTTTCTTCTAAGTAGGCAGTATGATGGACATGGCCAAATGGTAGGAACATTCCTAGTGGTTGGTTTCGCCAAAAAATAAGTGGTTTTACTGCTTTACAGGTTTCCACCCAAATGACTAAATTGGTTTTCCACACCACCAGTGTCCACCTGCACGATGCCTCAAAATGATGTCTGACAATAAGTAAAATACTACAAGAAGTTTGATATGTACAATGTGATTTATGGTTGATTTGATTTCCGCATCAGTGACGCAATGTACTTCTATTCGTATGATTGACCTGACTATTAATTGTCATCCTTTTTTATTTTTCATCTTTTGGAATTCAATGTCTGTGTACCACTAACCCCTGAATGCAGTGTTCTACCGTCCCTGAATTGGTGTGCCCCTCGAACGTCTGTACGATAAGTGGATCTGGTAATTGATTACTCATTACCAAGGAGGGCTGGTGGGGTAAAGTAGACCCTTCAAGCAGTTACCATTACTTTCAGAGTGTGCCGCCTGAGCTGTGTGTATGCAAGGTCACTTCAGTGAGATTGCTACTGTATATATTGTCAGGGCAGAGAGTGACACGTCAGAATTCTCCAGGATAGACCAGCTCTCTGTCCTGTGCTTCGCAGGGCCCCCAAATCTGTGGACTGATATGATCGAATCCGAATTCGTGACGTAACAGGTCGTATTTGCTTTCATATATGTCTTTGCTGTTCACATGTATATATCACATGACCATTCAATTTGGGATAATTGTGGGCAATCAATAAATGCCAGATCTTGTGAATCCATAATTTTAAGTGTACAGCCTGTTTATTGGACTATTAGATAACCCTCTCACAGGATGGCGCATCAGTACCGATTCCGACAAACTTTACTGTGAGTCTTCTCTGCCCATCTCCCTCTCCGTTCCCTGTCTAACTACTGTAAATCTATCAATAAAGGCAGAAAAGCCCCAAATATATCTAAAAAGAAAAACTATGGAATGCACTTCCCATTGCAATCAGAACTGCAGACTCACTCCCAATCTTCCGCAGTAACCTGAAAACCCACCACTTCAGACTCCATCTTAGTCTGTAGCACTGTCTGTAGCCTTAGCACTTGCCCTAGCCTCTGCAAAGGCTTACGTAACTTAGAACACATTTTTATGTATGTATGTATGTACTATGTTTTGTTCTTGGTTACTGTAAATCAATGGATTAAGTGTCTTCTAAATGCCTAAATTGTATTCAACTTTAAACCACAGTAAATAAAACACTACATACCTATCTTGTACAATTTTACTACAGGTTGCATCCTTGCACTAAACAGTCCATTTCTCTGGTCCATCTCTGGCTGTTCCTCTGACAACGTTGAATGTCTTTTGGAGGCCATCTCTCTAGACTCAGGGGTGTCAAACTGGTGATCCGCGGGGCCGCATGCGGCCCGCAACGTCGTCTTGTGCGGCCCGCCTGCCTCAAGCAAAAAAAAAAAATATAGGCCTATATATATATTTTTTTTTTTTTGCTTGAGGCAGGCGGGCCGCACAAGACTCTCTCTGCCCCTCTCTAACAGACACAGTTAACGATCACTTGTTAAGTGCCTACCAGACAGACAATCAGATGAAATGAAGGCAGGTGTAGAGTAGAGTGTAGACTAGTGAACTGAACATGTTCTCTTTATATCAAGTACTTCATACCAGCCCCTTATGAAACTACTTCTCCCCAAATCCAAATGGATTTCATTTTCCATCCTGAATGGCAGTAACTAGCATACAATGAGAACTGAGAAGATCTCCACAAAGGTTTAGTCATCAAAACTGATTATAAAACTGTAACCATCAAAGCATGCACTCAACATATAATGGTTATGTGACCATGGCATGTGCATAATATAAAATCTCATAAGTTTTATCTGATATTGATTAATATGGGGGGTGGGTTCAATGAATCGATTATTAATCGGCAGAGCTGTCGACTATTGTCAACATATTCCCCAATTTCCACTGAGATTATGGGGTGAATGAATGTGGCCAGACCCATCTTCTCTTTCTGTCATAGTGACATTGCCCTGCATAAGATCATGTCCAAATCAGGTTCTCGAATCTCCAGTAGCCTCTTCAGTTTTTTGAAGATTTTTTGAGTGGTGCAATGTGCATGTGTGTGGCTGGCTGGGTCTGAGCACTATGTGTGTGGCTGGCTGGGTCTGAGCACTATGTGTGTGGCTTGCTGGCTGGCTGGGTCTGAGCATACATAGATAGATAGAGATAGATAGATGGATAGATGGATAGATATTATAGCAGTGACTGACTGAGACATCGAGCGTGCGTGCACAACTCGTTGTGGCCCCCATCAAGTGACCTTTTGACCAATGCGGCCCTCGCCCCAAGTTGAGTTTGACACCTGCTCTAGATACTGTAGACATCTTTTCCTCTATTTTCCAAAATTGAACATTGATGGTGCACTGACTGAAGATGTGAGACGAGTTGAATGTTAGGTCTTCTCCAGCAGGTTAGTTGTTAACTATGGAATTGCGCATTTCCCTGCTGTCACCAAGGCAGATACGTCGAACTGACCCCCCATTCCAAAGCGCCAGCACTCACCCAGCAGTCTGCTGTCACCCAGGCGGATGTGTGCACGCAACCTGATGTCGCTTCTCGCCCTCAGGCGTCTTACTGGTACTGAAGTAGAATTAACTGCAAAACTTATGTGAAGCCATTAATACTTTTACTGCCGAACTGTCGTCCCATTCATAATACATTGAAAAATAGCATATCTACAAGCTCATAGTGCGGCACTCGGTGACGCGCTATGAAATTGTAGGTCTGCTATTTTTTGAAAAATCATGAAAATGTGGCGCAAATTTTTGAATGTATATTCTTTCAGAGCGAACGTTTTTAACTCAAATCTTTTCTTCTGGGGGGTGGGGGGGGGGGGGGGTCCCTGGAACAACATATTGTCAGATGGGGGTCGGCAGCAAAATATAGATAATTCTGTGGGTCCTTGACATGAAAAAGGTTGAGCACCACTGACATAGAAACATGTGTTTTTCAGAAAACTGTCATCATTTAGAAGACATTTTATTGAATCGTTCTCAGGTCTAAATGGGTTAATAAAAATCAGACCCGTCTGAACCGAGTGGCGCTGTACTGGACTTGTGCTGTAGTAGGCCTACTGTACTGTGTGTTTGTGTGTGTGTCTGTGTCAGGCTGTACAACAGTGACACTTGGTAGTTAACAAACGCTATAACGGTATTTCCGTGCTTGGACGGACAGACACAGAGGTCGCATTCACACCTAATACTTCGGTAGACTCGATGCAAATGGGCGGAGAAGTTGGGATTCGTGCATATTTAATTTGCTGCAGTTTGCCATCACACAGCACTGTCATCCACATCAATTGGTAACGCAGCTAGGGAACTTCATCATTGTCTTCCATTCATAAACTACACAGTGAAATCTATGGTGTTAAAATATTACTTTGAGTAATAGTTAGGACGAAAAAATTAGGGTAACGTGTGTGTGGCGTAAGCCTATTGGTTGATGTCATGATTAATGCTCAATTAAAGATACAGCTTGACACAGCTGTTATTCATGTCAATCACATCATACTACAGTGAATAAACCAAGAGTGCGGACACAGTAAAAAGCGCCTCCGCAGTCATTCATTTAAATAAGGTTATACACCTCACATGGTGTCAGAATAAAATCGGAATTAGTCGGGACATTGAATTGTCGAGGATATTAATCCAGAATGGCCAAGTTTCCATCGCCGGTGCAGTTTGATTTCGCCAAACCAGAAGACTGGCCGGATTGGAAGCAACGTTTCGTCCGGTACAGGATCGCAACGAGGCTTGTTAAGGAGCCGCCTGAGGTCCAAGTGTGCTCGCTGATCTACACGATGGGACCGGAGGCTGAACAAGTTTATAAATCGTTCGGTTTGGTTGACGAGAACGACGAGCAAGGATACAACGAGGCCAACGACTATGATCGAGTGATGGGACTGTTTGACACGCACTTTGTGCCGAAGCGCAATGTCATTTTCGAACGTGCCCGGTTTCATTCACGCACGCAGGAGCAGGGTGAGTCAATTGAGCAGTACATAAGACGTCTGTATGAATTTGCCGCTCACTGTGAGTTCTCTGATAAAGAGGAGGAGATACGTGACAGGCTTGTCATAGGCATTAAAGATAAAGATCTTTCATTGAAACTGCAGATGACCAGTGATCTAACTCTGAAAAAAGCAGTTGATATGGCCAGACATTCTGAATTAGTGAAACTCCAGAATAATGAGACTGCTGCAACAGGGCATGTTGACGAAATGAAACGAAGACCATTTAAAAACAAATGGAAAAATAAAAACACTGTAGCCACGTCTGAACGTAGGGACAGTGAGAGGAGTTGTGGCAGGTGCGGACGCACACACAACAAGGATAACTGCCCAGTTAAGGGTAAAGAATGCAATAAATGCCACAAAATTGGCCATTTTGCGACTAAGTGCAGAACCAAACAAGTTCAAGAAGTGACAGAGGATGTTGACAGTATATTTCTGGGTTCAATAACTGTAACACCTGCTGGAAATGGAGAGAGGGTAGATTAAGTCATCACAGATACAGAACCGCCCTGGCGTACTACACTAGTGATATGCAGGACTGCAGTCAACTTTAAGATTGATTCTGGGGCCGACACCACAATTCTGAATGAGGCTACATATAACCGTCTCCGTGTGAAACCAAATCTCAAACATGTGGCTACTAAACTTGACAGTCCAGGAGGAAGAGTGGGCCACAAGGGACAGTTCATGGCCAAGATCCAAGTGCAGAAGGGCAGAAAGACACAAGATTGCTATTTCAGGGTGATAGTTGCAAAGTCTACGTGTGACAATTTGTTGAGTAGATCAGTTGCAAGTCACCTGGGCCTGATCCAACACGTTGGAGAGGTGAGCGTGTATGGGGAATTAGGACTACTTAAAAGTGAGCCCGTGAAAATAGTCCTCAAAGAAAACGCTCAGCCATATAGTGTCACAGCACCTCGCCGCATCCCTATTCCGCTCCTGCCAAAAGTTGAAGCAGAGCTGAAAAGAATGGAGGAGAACGGCATAATAGAGAGTGTGACTGAGCCCACAGAATGGGTAGCACCCATGGTGCCTGTTATCAAGCCGTCAGGGAAAATAAGGATCTGTGTAGATCTTACTAAATTAAACAAAAGTGTGAAAAGAGAAAAATACACACTGCCTACCATCGACAGCATACTGCATAAACTAGCAGGAAGCTCGGTGTACTCGACGCTGGATGCAGCAAGTGGGTTTTGGCAGATAGCTCTGGATGAGGAAAGTTGCAAACTGACTACATTCATAACACCAAAAGGACGCTACTGTTTTAAACGACTCCCATTTGGGATCACGTCGGCGCCAGAGATATTCCAAAGAAAAATGCAAGAACTGCTGCACGACCACGATGGTACAGTCATCTTTATGGATGACGTGTTGGTTTTTGGAGCTACGATGGACGAGCATGACCGCCGTCTGAATAGGGTCATGGTGACCATCCAGAAATCTGGCTTGAAGCTCAACCGTGAGAAATGTAAACTCAGACAGAGCTCTCTACGCTTTCTGGGCCATGTTATCAGCAGGGATGGCATCGCTCCGTGCCCAGAGAGAGTGTCTGCGATCTCCAACCTGGAAACTCCCCAAACCGTGTCCGAGTTAAAAAGAGTGCTCGGGATGGTAAACTATGTGGGGAGGTACTTGCCTCGCCTATCTCACACACTTCAACCCATGTATGAGCTGTTAAAGAATAGCGTGGCATGGGTGTGGGGCCCACAACAAGAGGAGGCCTTTGAGAAGGTGAAGACGCTGGTCTGCTCAGCGCCTGTACTCCAGTACTATGACCCGAAACTGCCCACGGTAGTAGCCGCTGACGCATCTAGTTATGGTCTAGGAGGAGTGCTGATGCAGGAACATGAAGGCACACTAAAGCCTGTGGCCTATTGCTCCCGTACACTGATGGATGCGGAAAAGAATTACGCTCAGATCGAGAAAGAGTGTCTCGCTAGTGTATGGGCTTCAGAGAAGTTCTATCTGTATCTATGAGGTCTGGAGAGCTACAGACTGATGACAGACCATAAACCACTGGTGACCCTTATTAATCACAGAGACCTGGATAAGACCCCCTTGCGCTGCCAGCGACTTCTTATCCATCTCATGAAGTTCAGCCCAGTTGCTGAGTACATCCCTGGTAAAGACCTGATTGTGCCCGACATGCTCTCCAGGCATCCTCAGTCCAAGGAGGATGACACTGGGCTGTCTGAAGATGTCCAAGCCTATGTGGACGCCATCGAGGAGCATGAGCGACACAAGACCATGTTGGAAAGACTAAAGACAGAGACAGAGACGGATGAGTCCCTGCAGCTTGTCAAAGGCTACATCAGGACAGGCTGGCCACGATACGAGAAGGATGTGGCCAGGCCAGCTTTGGACTATTTCAGGGAGAGGGGTAGCTTAAGCGAACAAAATGGGTTGCTAAGAAGAGGAAACCAGATTGTGATTCCACAGACATTACAGGCAGAGATGCTGGAGAGAATCCATCATGGTCACCAGGGCTTAAACACATGTAGAGAAAGATACAGAGACGCCATCTGGTGGCCGAAGATCGGCCAAGGAGTAAAGGAAAAGGTGTTGTCCTGTTCTCACTGCAATGAGCACAAACCTAGCCAGCACAGAGAACCACTCATCACAACACCGTTACCAGAGCTACCATGGCAGAAGCTTGCTATGGATTTGTGTGAGTTCAAGGGGAAGAACTATCTGGTAGTTATAGACTACTATTCAAGATGGCTAGAGATACTGAGTCTCACCAGAACAACCAGTGAAGCTGTGATAAACAAGCTGATGAGCATATTCACACGCTTTGGGATAGTGGAGGAGCTGGTGACTGATAACGCCCCCACATTCAGCTCACAACAGTTCAAGGACTGGACATCAAAGTACGACATCAAACATACAACATCGAGTCCTTACTATCCGCAAGCAAATGGAATGGCTGAGCGAGCCGTCCAGACAGCCAAAAGTATCCTGAAGCAACCAGACCATCAGCTTGCTCTATTGATTTACAGAGATACGGCTACTGAACCAACAAAGGAGAGTCCTGCAAGACTCCTGATGGGACGGAGATTGAGAACAACAGTTCCCAAGCTCAACCACCAACTGAAGCCAGCGTGGCCTAATTTGTTTGTTGTAAGGCAGAACGACGCCAAGGCCAGGCAGGCATATGAAAGCACCTACAACAGGAAGCATTCAGCAAAGCCACTTCCCGCCTTAGGTGTAGGGGACAGGGTGCGACTTAAGACTGACACTCAGAAAGAGTGGAGAGGAACTGGAGTCATCCAGTCTGCATGTCCAACACCACGTTCGTTTGTAGTGATGACACCACAAGGGAAAATCACCAGGCGGAACCGTAGACACCTGCAGATCGTCAACAAGGAACACCAGGAGACTCAACCAGAGATAACCTCCACGACACCGGACCGCGGTGTCATTGCTCACGGGACCCCAAGACCTGCTCGTGCTGATACAGGGACTGCAGAGGTGACACCGCCATCACCGCCGCCACCACCGGAGGTTGTGACTACGCGTTCAGGACGTGTGGTGAAGCCTGCTGCCAGGTTGACATATTAGCCTAGGGACCTGGAATGTGGATCTACATAGGGCAGAATAATCCCTAAGATCCCATTCCATCAGGGTGTGGCAGTCTACCCACAACCCTGTAGATTAGTGCATGTGTGCATGTTGTTTTGACATTTTATATTTTGATATTACTGTAAACGTAAGGCTAAGAGAAAAAAAGAAAGAAAGATTGTGTTGTTTGCCAAAGCAAAAGAACAGTAGTAAAAGTTAAGTTAGTTATTTGATTGATAGATTGTTTGATTTATTGGATTAATGACATACTGTGTTTTGAGTATTGCCCGTAACTTAAAGGGGAGATGTGGCGTAAGCCTATTGGTTGATGTCATGATTAATGCTCAATTAAAGATACAGCTTGACACAGCTGTTATTCATGTCAATCACATCATACTACAGTGAATAAACCAAGAGTGCGGACACAGTAAAAAGCGCCTCCGCAGTCATTCATTTAAATAAGGTTATACACCTCACAGTGTGTCGGGGACTAGACGTCTCTCTCACTCTTGTGTGCACATGCGCGTGTGTGCGCACACACTGTTCTTTTGGGCATGTGGAGGCACAGCGCAGACAGCAGCACAAAATGAATCTGACCTCCGTTTACAAGTTTATCGACATGAAGAAAGTTCCCACTCTCTCCCCACACAGTGACAGCACTGCAGTGACTACACACTCCATGTTTACGCAAAGACGGACTAAATATTATGTACACTACAGTGTTTTTTATTGCTTTCCTTAAGCAATTGATTAATGTACTCATCCTGATATTTCAATGAGGGCTTCAGTCTCCTACTCTCCTTATTTGCCCACGTCTATGAGGTTATAAAAGGGACATCTTTGCGCTGCGTAAAATGAATATCCCTTCTCCATCTCCAACTGTGTTTAGCTTAATTTCCTTTATTTGCTGCGGATTGCATTCACACCTGCACCGAAATGCGATTGGAAGCTAAGCGAAACCCCAGTTTTTTGGCAGAGTAGAATGCGGTTATTTTGAGGCTTCACACCTGCCAAACGAAGCGCACTTTCCGACAATGTGCAGCAGGTTTCATTTTAATCGCAGTAAAGCTTTCTGGTGTGAAGGCGACCAGAGACAGACCCAGCCAGGGAGTCAGGGACACACATTGCTGTGCATTGGAGTGGCTGCACCACTTAACCAATTAGCTACTTGTGGCGGAACGTTCCGTCAGAAGGAATCCAACTAGCAACTGCTTCTGGGGTAATGTTCCGTCTAATAAGCTTTATTATTGATATCAAACCGGATCGCTGATTTCTTTTTTTTTTAATTATTTTTTTGGCTTGGCCTTTCCTTCTTTAGCGATCCTAGACCAGGTTGCGCAACCACGCTGCCGTCCACCTCCAATTATACAGGCTGACTACAAAGCTGAATAACTCGAAATCTACTGAGCTCTCCGTGGTTTGGATAAAACGGTCTTTGCTGATTATCCGGTGGTCTATATGGAAACATTGGCGCTTTCTAGAGCAAGGATGGCTTAATTTTAGCTCGCTAGCATTGACGCTATTTATTTAGCATTAAACATGGACGCCCAAAACAGGATGTGGGTCCAGCGTGTGCTGCAATGGCAGTCGGAGGTTGGCTCTGCGTCCAGCAGGTGGCAGTATAAGGGTTACCAAGCCATTGCCATAGATCTCCGTCAATTAAAGCCTTATTAATTAATGCTTCCCTCAATTCCATTGCCATAGATCAATGGCAAATTGTGCTTTTATAGCGCTTTCGATTGATCAAGTCATAATGCTACTTACGTTAGCATTGGGTTGCTAGTTGTTTTTTTCATAACACTGGGTCGCCCATCTTGGATCGTCGTCACCATAAACACCCATTCTATCTCTGTTTCTTTCAATCGCCTGTATCTACTATTCCTTGTCCCAGATGGCATTTTTGGTCAAAACAAGGTTTATTCCACGGCACTGAGCCGACGATGGGAAGCATTCCACTGCACTGGGTTAGCTCTGTTTGATATACAAGACCTGATCACGCATCGTCCAACTTCCTCGTATATGATCAACACTGGAAGTTTGGAAATGTGGCATTTCAAGTTAAGAGCTGAACATGGAAAAATGCTGGGGTGAATTGCATGCTAGCGCTGTAAGTGTTACGTTTCTGGGCGAGACTGTGGCCGACGACCTGTCCTGGAGGACCACCATCACTTCTGCTGTTGGGAAGGCACAGCAACGCCTTTTCTTTCTAATGAAACTTAAATTGGCAAAACCCCCACAGAGACTGTTGATCAACTTCTACCACTGTGCAGTAGAGTGTGCTCACCTATGGACAACTAGTGTGGTTTTCCAGCTGCACCAGGGCAGAGAAGGAGGCCCTCCACAGAGTGGTCAAGGCTGCAGGTAGGATCATTGGGACCAGTCTCCCAGAGATCTCCACAGTCTTCACCTCACACTGCCTACGCCGTGCAAATCACATCCTACAGGACCAGTTCCACCCAGCACACTCTGGTAGGAGATACCGATCCATCTGGTTCAGAACCAACAGACTGACCAACAGCCTCTACCCACAGGCTGTCAGGCTGCTGAATGAACAACCTGCCCCCCCCCCCCTCCCCGACCATCCTCTATAGTATTATACAGTAAGTGTACTGTACTATGCATTGAACTTTGGACTGCATTGCTGAACTGCACTATTACGTTGCACTAGCACTATTGCACTTTGGGAATTATTTATTACAGTGCGTTTATTTGTATGCAAGCAATGACAATAAAGATCTATCCGTCTATCTATCTATCTACACTAAGTATGTAAACATCAGGTGAAAATTATATTGAAAAAAAAAGTCAAAAAGTAACACAAATACCCGATCTACAAGCTGCTCAACATGTGTGGTATCGTGAGCTTGTAAAACATGGCATAATCTTGGACATAGTTTGAATGCTGATTAATCGTGATTAATATATTGTTAAACTGAGATTAATCTGGTTAAAATGTTTAATCATTTGACAGCCCTACTCAAAATGTAAAAGTATTTCTTTAAGCAGTATAGAGCGCCGCAGTCCCTGCGCAAACCCAATGCATTCTCCCATCGGCACTTCTTATTTAATTTATTTAAAGACGGTTACGCCGCGGACAAAGCCAACTCGGATCGTGACAAATCATGACAATGAACACAATGTTTTGGGCCGATCAAATAATTTATAAGACGAAAAACAAAGCAAATAGTGTTGTCTCCTGACTTTCTTTTCTTCTTTCTAATGATTTGATTGGCCCAAAACATTGTGTCTTTAAATAAATTAAATAAGAAGTGCCGATGGAAGAATGCATTGGGTTTTCATTTCCTGGGCCACTCGTTTTTCTGAAAGGGGGAGGGACTGCGGCGCTCTATTGTTTATTGCATATTTGAAAACAGTCATTGACCCACCAGCCTCTTCTGGCTTTTGAAGTAGCTCATCTTTAATCTGCGGAGGTTGTGCTTCCTCCTGGACCAGACTGGAGCTCCTCTCCTCTTCAGATGGAACCTCTTCTTTACACACAAGAATGTGCAGAAAGTCTAGGAAAAAATACAGAAAGTCTAGGAAAAAATACAAAGTGACTCTATAAAAGATTTGAATCTTGTACCTCAGTGCGGAGTAGTGGCTTGAAAAGTAGTGAGTCTTCTCCAGCAGGTTAGAAGTAGAATTAACTGCAAAGCTTCAGTGAACCTATTCATACTTTTACTGCTGAACCGTCGTCCCATTCATAATACGATCAATGTAGTCACAGCTAAAATTGATAACTGGGTCATATCGGTTCATCTTTACACCCTCAGTACCGACCCACTTTCACCAATAAAACAAATAAAGACTAACTAATTTACTGAGATCAAGGTGGTCTTCAGGTTCCTGTTTAATAGAAACAGTTGTGGCTGGAGAACTGATCTTCACCTGCAGACAGGACTCCACACACTGGTCTGGAATAAAGGAATACAATAAATAATGCAATAAGGAATTTGATGTGACATTAATAACAACTTTCATAAAAAGGGCTTCCGCTGTTCATGTGTCATTAATAACGACTATAATATATGTATCATATTAAACTTCATAAACAGCATGACACTAAATTGATTTATATTATGGATCAGAATGTTTTTTGGTTTGTTTGTTTTTTAAATGAAAAATGAAAGAACAAAATGAAAGCAAGCAGTATTTATTAATTGCATATTTGAAACAGCAAATCAGTTTAATAACAGATGAATGATCCTGAAATAGATAACACAAGTAGGTATACTATTGTTGTCCAAAACTGTTACTTTTCAGAATTAGAGTAGAAAAAAATATGAGATCAAAAGCTTGTAGATCGGATATTTTGGTTACTTTTGGGTGAGACTGTAGAATTAGTCCATTAATTTACAAAAAACATAAAGGTTTCAATTATGTGAGAGAGAGAGAAAGAGAGAGAGAGAGAGAGCATTTTCTGGCACCATCGGCAGCCGTCCGACACCCTACCCCAGACCCTAACCTCACAGGGAAGACACAGCTGTTTCGGGAGCCACGGCTGAGTTTTAACCAGCGATGCCGACACCCAAACCCTAACCTCACAGGGAAGACATGGGTGATTTTTAACTGGCAACGCATATCGGGAGCCGCGGCTGATATCGGCAGTTACGGCGTCGGCCACGGAACGAACCAACACTGCCGCGGAACTCCACTAATCCCCCCCACCTTCCCGGGCACGTGCTGCCCCTGCCCCTGCCAGTGTGTTGCCGGTGTCGGAGAATGTACTCGCTCCTTCTGAATTATGGAGATACAACGTTTCTCTACCCGGCAGCAATGATAAAAAAGTAAACCCAGCTGCTATAATAGAACAGTGAGAATAATCTCACTGTCTCAGGATCTCAGGATTCACATGGAAACGGTGAGTTGCCTCACAGAACGGAGACCAGATGTCTCCCTTTGCGTGGGACAGTCCCTCAAGCGTCCCACAAATTGAGACCCTGACAGGCATCAATGTTCAAATGCCCTAATAATAATACTTCTGCTGTTGGGAAGGCACAGCAACGCCTTTTCTTTCTAATGAAACTTAAATTGGAAAAACCCCCACAGAGACTGTTGATCAACTTCTACCACTGTGCAGTAGAGTGTGCTCACCTATGGACAACTAGTGTGGTTTTCCAGCTGCACCAGGGCAGAGAAGGAGGCCCTCCACAGAGTGGTCAAGGCTGCAGGTAGGATCATTGGGACCAGTCTCCCAGAGATCTCCACAGTCTTCACCTCACACTGCCTACGCCGTGCAAATCACATCCTACAGGACCAGTTCCACCCAGCACACTCTGGTAGGAGATACCGATCCATCTGGTTCAGAACCAACAGACTGACCAACAGCCTCTACCCACAGGCTGTCAGGCTGCTGAATGAACAACCTGCCCCCCCCCCCCCTCCCCGACCATCCTCTATAGTATTATACAGTAAGTGTACTGTACTATGCATTGAACTTTGGACTGCATTGCTGAACTGCACTATTACGTTGCACTAGCACTATTGCACTTTGGGAATTATTTATTACAGTGCGTTTATTTGTATGCAAGCAATGACAATAAAGATCTATCCGTCTATCTATCTATCTACACTAAGTATGTAAACATCAGGTGAAAATTATATTGAAAAAAAAAGTCAAAAAGTAACACAAATACCCGATCTACAAGCTGCTCAACATGTGTGGTATCGTGAGCTTGTAAAACATGGCATAATCTTGGACATAGTTTGAATGCTGATTAATCGTGATTAATATATTGTTAAACTGAGATTAATCTGGTTAAAATGTTGAATCATTTGACAGCCCTACTCAAAATGTAAAAGTATTTCTTTAAGCAGTATAGAGCGCCGCAGTCCCTGCGCAAACCCAATGCATTCTCCCATCGGCACTTCTTATTTAATTTATTTAAAGACGGTTACGCCGCGGACAAAGCCAACTCGGATCGTGACAAATCATGACAATGAACACAATGTTTTGGGCCGATCAAATAATTTATAAGACGAAAAACAAAGCAAATAGTGTTGTCTCCTGACTTTCTTTTCTTCTTTCTAATGATTTGATTGGCCCAAAACATTGTGTCTTTAAATAAATTAAATAAGAAGTGCCGATGGAAGAATGCATTGGGTTTTCATTTCCTGGGCCACTCGTTTTTCTGAAAGGGGGAGGGACTGCGGCGCTCTATTGTTTATTGCATATTTGAAAACAGTCATTGACCCACCAGCCTCTTCTGGCTTTTGAAGTAGCTCATCTTTAATCTGCGGAGGTTGTGCTTCCTCCTGGACCAGACTGGAGCTCCTCTCCTCTTCAGATGGAACCTCTTCTTTACACACAAGAATGTGCAGAAAGTCTAGGAAAAAATACAGAAAGTCTAGGAAAAAATACAAAGTGACTCTATAAAAGATTTGAATCTTGTACCTCAGTGCGGAGTAGTGGCTTGAAAAGTAGTGAGTCTTCTCCAGCAGGTTAGAAGTAGAATTAACTGCAAAGCTTCAGTGAACCTATTCATACTTTTACTGCTGAACCGTCGTCCCATTCATAATACGATCAATGTAGTCACAGCTAAAATTGATAACTGGGTCATATCGGTTCATCTTTACACCCTCAGTACCGACCCACTTTCACCAATAAAACAAATAAAGACTAACTAATTTACTGAGATCAAGGTGGTCTTCAGGTTCCTGTTTAATAGAAACAGTTGTGGCTGGAGAACTGATCTTCACCTGCAGACAGGACTCCACACACTGGTCTGGAATAAAGGAATACAATAAATAATGCAATAAGGAATTTGATGTGACATTAATAACAACTTTCATAAAAAGGGCTTCCGCTGTTCATGTGTCATTAATAACGACTATAATATATGTATCATATTAAACTTCATAAACAGCATGACACTAAATTGATTTATATTATGGATCAGAATGTTTTTTGGTTTGTTTGTTTTTTAAATGAAAAATGAAAGAACAAAATGAAAGCAAGCAGTATTTATTAATTGCATATTTGAAACAGCAAATCAGTTTAATAACAGATGAATGATCCTGAAATAGATAACACAAGTAGGTATACTATTGTTGTCCAAAACTGTTACTTTTCAGAATTAGAGTAGAAAAAAATATGAGATCAAAAGCTTGTAGATCGGATATTTTGGTTACTTTTGGGTGAGACTGTAGAATTAGTCCATTAATTTACAAAAAACATAAAGGTTTCAATTATGTGAGAGAGAGAGAAAGAGAGAGAGAGAGAGAGCATTTTCTGGCACCATCGGCAGCCGTCCGACACCCTACCCCAGACCCTAACCTCACAGGGAAGACACAGCTGTTTCGGGAGCCACGGCTGAGTTTTAACCAGCGATGCCGACACCCAAACCCTAACCTCACAGGGAAGACATGGGTGATTTTTAACTGGCAACGCATATCGGGAGCCGCGGCTGATATCGGCAGTTACGGCGTCGGCCACGGAACGAACCAACACTGCCGCGGAACTCCACTAATCCCCCCCACCTTCCCGGGCACGTGCTGCCCCTGCCCCTGCCAGTGTGTTGCCGGTGTCGGAGAATGTACTCGCTCCTTCTGAATTATGGAGATACAACGTTTCTCTACCCGGCAGCAATGATAAAAAAGTAAACCCAGCTGCTATAATAGAACAGTGAGAATAATCTCACTGTCTCAGGATCTCAGGATTCACATGGAAACGGTGAGTTGCCTCACAGAACGGAGACCAGATGTCTCCCTTTGCGTGGGACAGTCCCTCAAGCGTCCCACAAATTGAGACCCTGACAGGCATCAATGTTCAAATGCCCTAATAATAATACTTCTGCTGTTGGGAAGGCACAGCAACGCCTTTTCTTTCTAATGAAACTTAAATTGGAAAAACCCCCACAGAGACTGTTGATCAACTTCTACCACTGTGCAGTAGAGTGTGCTCACCTATGGACAACTAGTGTGGTTTTCCAGCTGCACCAGGGCAGAGAAGGAGGCCCTCCACAGAGTGGTCAAGGCTGCAGGTAGGATCATTGGGACCAGTCTCCCAGAGATCTCCACAGTCTTCACCTCACACTGCCTACGCCGTGCAAATCACATCCTACAGGACCAGTTCCACCCAGCACACTCTGGTAGGAGATACCGATCCATCTGGTTCAGAACCAACAGACTGACCAACAGCCTCTACCCACAGGCTGTCAGGCTGCTGAATGAACAACCTGCCCCCCCCCCCCCTCCCCGACCATCCTCTATAGTATTATACAGTAAGTGTACTGTACTATGCATTGAACTTTGGACTGCATTGCTGAACTGCACTATTACGTTGCACTAGCACTATTGCACTTTGGGAATTATTTATTACAGTGCGTTTATTTGTATGCAAGCAATGACAATAAAGATCTATCCGTCTATCTATCTATCTACACTAAGTATGTAAACATCAGGTGAAAATTATATTGAAAAAAAAAGTCAAAAAGTAACACAAATACCCGATCTACAAGCTGCTCAACATGTGTGGTATCGTGAGCTTGTAAAACATGGCATAATCTTGGACATAGTTTGAATGCTGATTAATCGTGATTAATATATTGTTAAACTGAGATTAATCTGGTTAAAATGTTGAATCATTTGACAGCCCTACTCAAAATGTAAAAGTATTTCTTTAAGCAGTATAGAGCGCCGCAGTCCCTGCGCAAACCCAATGCATTCTCCCATCGGCACTTCTTATTTAATTTATTTAAAGACGGTTACGCCGCGGACAAAGCCAACTCGGATCGTGACAAATCATGACAATGAACACAATGTTTTGGGCCGATCAAATAATTTATAAGACGAAAAACAAAGCAAATAGTGTTGTCTCCTGACTTTCTTTTCTTCTTTCTAATGATTTGATTGGCCCAAAACATTGTGTCTTTAAATAAATTAAATAAGAAGTGCCGATGGAAGAATGCATTGGGTTTTCATTTCCTGGGCCACTCGTTTTTCTGAAAGGGGGAGGGACTGCGGCGCTCTATTGTTTATTGCATATTTGAAAACAGTCATTGACCCACCAGCCTCTTCTGGCTTTTGAAGTAGCTCATCTTTAATCTGCGGAGGTTGTGCTTCCTCCTGGACCAGACTGGAGCTCCTCTCCTCTTCAGATGGAACCTCTTCTTTACACACAAGAATGTGCAGAAAGTCTAGGAAAAAATACAGAAAGTCTAGGAAAAAATACAAAGTGACTCTATAAAAGATTTGAATCTTGTACCTCAGTGCGGAGTAGTGGCTTGAAAAGTAGTGAGTCTTCTCCAGCAGGTTAGAAGTAGAATTAACTGCAAAGCTTCAGTGAACCTATTCATACTTTTACTGCTGAACCGTCGTCCCATTCATAATACGATCAATGTAGTCACAGCTAAAATTGATAACTGGGTCATATCGGTTCATCTTTACACCCTCAGTACCGACCCACTTTCACCAATAAAACAAATAAAGACTAACTAATTTACTGAGATCAAGGTGGTCTTCAGGTTCCTGTTTAATAGAAACAGTTGTGGCTGGAGAACTGATCTTCACCTGCAGACAGGACTCCACACACTGGTCTGGAATAAAGGAATACAATAAATAATGCAATAAGGAATTTGATGTGACATTAATAACAACTTTCATAAAAAGGGCTTCCGCTGTTCATGTGTCATTAATAACGACTATAATATATGTATCATATTAAACTTCATAAACAGCATGACACTAAATTGATTTATATTATGGATCAGAATGTTTTTTGGTTTGTTTGTTTTTTAAATGAAAAATGAAAGAACAAAATGAAAGCAAGCAGTATTTATTAATTGCATATTTGAAACAGCAAATCAGTTTAATAACAGATGAATGATCCTGAAATAGATAACACAAGTAGGTACTGTAATTAAGTACAGTGCTTAAGTAAATGTACTGTAATTAAGTACAGTGCTTAAGTAAATGTACTGTAATTAAGTACAGTGCTTAAGTAAATGTACTGTAATTAAGTACAGTGCTTAAGTAAATGTACTGTAATTAAGTACAGTGCTTAAGTAAATGTACTGTAATTAAGTACAGTGCTTAAGTAAATGTACTGTAATTAAGTACAGTGCTTAAGTAAATGAACTGTAATTAAGTACAGTGCTTAAGTAAATGCACTGTAATTAAGTACAGTGCTTAAGTAAATGTACTGTAATTAAGTACAGTGCTTAAGTAAATGCACTGTAATTAAGTACAGTGCTTAAGTAAATGTACTGTAATTAAGTACAGTGCTTAAGTAAATGCACTGTAATTAAGTACAGTGCTTAAGTAAATGTACTGTAATTAAGTACAGTGCTTAAGTAAATGTACTGTAATTAAGTACAGTGCTTAAGTAAATGTACTGCAATTAAGTACAGTGCTTAAGTAAATGCACTGTAATTAAGTACAGTGCTTAAGTAAATGCACTGTAATTAAGTACAGTGCTTAAGTAAATGTACTGTAATTAAGTACAGTGCTTAAGTAAATGCACTGTAATTAAGTACAGTGCTTAAGTAAATGCACTGTAATTAAGTACAGTGCTTAAGTAAATGTACTGTAATTAAGTACAGTGCTTAAGTAAATGTACTGTAATTAAGTACAGTGCTTAAGTAAATGTACTGTAATTAAGTACAGTGCTTAAGTAAATGTACTGTAATTAAGTACAGTGCTTAAGTAAATGTACTGCAATTAAGTACAGTGCTTAAGTAAATGTACTGTAATTAAGTACAGTGCTTAAGTAAATGCACTGTAATTAAGTACAGTGCTTAAGTAAATGTACTGTAATTAAGTACAGTGCTTAAGTAAATGTACTGTAATTAAGTACAGTGCTTAAGTAAATGCACTGAAATTAAGTACAGTGCTTAAGTAAATGCACTGTAATTAAGTACAGTGCTTAAGTAAATGTACTGTAATTAAGTACAGTGCTTAAGTAAATGTACTGTAATTAAGTACAGTGCTTAAGTAAATGTACTGTAATTAAGTACAGTGCTTAAGTAAATGTACTGTAATTAAGTACAGTGCTTAAGTAAATGCACTGTAATTAAGTACAGTGCTTAAGTAAATGCACTGTAATTAAGTACAGTGCTTAAGTAAATGCACTGTAATTAAGTACAGTGCTTAAGTAAATGCACTGTAATTAAGTACAGTGCTTAAGTAAATGCACTGTAATTAAGTACAGTGCTTAAGTAAATGTACTGTAATTAAGTACAGTGCTTAAGTAAATGCACTGTAATTAAGTACAGTGCTTAAGTAAATGTACTGTAATTAAGTACAGTGCTTAAGTAAATGCACTGTAATTAAGTACAGTGCTTAAGTAAATGTACTGTAATTAAGTACAGTGCTTAAGTAAATGTACTGTAATTAAGTACAGTGCTTAAGTAAATGCACTGTAATTAAGTACAGTGCTTAAGTAAATGCACTGTAATTAAGTACAGTGCTTAAGTAAATGCACTGTAATTAAGTACAGTGCTTAAGTAAATGCACTGTAATTAAGTACAGTGCTTAAGTAAATGCACTGTAATTAAGTACAGTGCTTAAGTAAATGTACTGTAATTAAGTACAGTGCTTAAGTAAATGTACTGTAATTAAGTACAGTGCTTAAGTAAATGTACTGTAATTAAGTACAGTGCTTAAGTAAATGTACTGCAATTAAGTACAGTGCTTAAGTAAATGTACTGTAATTAAGTACAGTGCTTAAGTAAATGCACTGTAATTAAGTACAGTGCTTAAGTAAATGTACTGTAATTAAGTACAGTGCTTAAGTAAATGTACTGTAATTAAGTACAGTGCTTAAGTAAATGCACTGAAATTAAGTACAGTGCTTAAGTAAATGCACTGTAATTAAGTACAGTGCTTAAGTAAATGTACTGTAATTAAGTACAGTGCTTAAGTAAATGTACTGTAATTAAGTACAGTGCTTAAGTAAATGTACTGTAATTAAGTACAGTGCTTAAGTAAATGTACTGTAATTAAGTACAGTGCTTAAGTAAATGTACTGTAATTAAGTACAGTGCTTAAGTAAATGTACTGTAATTAAGTACAGTGCTTAAGTAAATGCACTGTAATTAAGTACAGTGCTTAAGTAAATGCACTGTAATTAAGTACAGTGCTTAAGTAAATGCACTGTAATTAAGTACAGTGCTTAAGTAAATGCACTGTAATTAAGTACAGTGCTTAAGTAAATGTACTGTAATTAAGTACAGTGCTTAAGTAAATGCACTGTAATTAAGTACAGTGCTTAAGTAAATGTACTGTAATTAAGTACAGTGTTTAAGTAAATGCACTGTAATTAAGTACAGTGCTTAAGTAAATGTACTGTAATTAAGTACAGTGCTTAAGTAAATGTACTGTAATTAAGTACAGTGCTTAAGTAAATGCACTGTAATTAAGTACAGTGCTTAAGTAAATGCACTGTAATTAAGTACAGTGCTTAAGTAAATGCACTGTAATTAAGTACAGTGCTTAAGTAAATGCACTGTAATTAAGTACAGTGCTTAAGTAAATGCACTGTAATTAAGTACAGTGCTTAAGTAAATGCACTGTAATTAAGTACAGTGCTTAAGTAAATGCACTGTAATTAAGTACGTGCTTAAGTAAATGCACTGTAATTAAGTACAGTGCTTAAGTAAATGCACTGTAATTAAGTACAGTGCTTAAGTAAATGTACTGTAATTCAGTACAGTGCTTAAGTAAATGTACTGTAATTAAGTACAGTGCTTAAGTAAATGCACTGTAATTAAGTACAGTGCTTAAGTAAATGCACTGTAATTAAGTACAGTGCTTAAGTAAATGCACTGTAATTAAGTACAGTGCTTAAGTAAATGTACTGTAATTAAGTACAGTGCTTAAGTAAATGTACTGTAATTAAGTACAGTGCTTAAGTAAATGCACTGTAATTAAGTACAGTGCTTAAGTAAATGCACTGTAATTAAGTACAGTGCTTAAGTAAATGTACTGTAATTAAGTACAGTGCTTAAGTAAATGTACTGTAATTAAGTACAGTGCTTAAGTAAATGCACTGTAATTAAGTACAGTGCTTAAGTAAATGTACTGTAATTAAGTACAGTGCTTAAGTAAATGCACTGTAATTAAGTACAGTGCTTAAGTAAATGTACTGTAATTAAGTACAGTGCTTAAGTAAATGCACTGTAATTAAGTACAGTGCTTAAGTAAATGCACTGTAATTAAGTACAGTGCTTAAGTAAATGCACTGTAATTAAGTACAGTGCTTAAGTAAATGCACTGTAATTAAGTACAGTGCTTAAGTAAATGCACTGTAATTAAGTACAGTGCTTAAGTAAATGTACTGTAATTAAGTACAGTGCTTAAGTAAATGCACTGTAATTAAGTACAGTGCTTAAGTAAATGTACTGTAATTAAGTACAGTGCTTAAGTAAATGCACTGTAATTAAGTACAGTGCTTAAGTAAATGTACTGTAATTAAGTACAGTGCTTAAGTAAATGTACTGTAATTAAGTACAGTGCTTAAGTAAATGTACTGTAATTCAGTACAGTGCTTAAGTAAATGTACTGTAATTAAGTACAGTGCTTAAGTAAATGTACTGTAATTAAGTACAGTGCTTAAGTAAATGCACTGTAATTAAGTACAGTGCTTAAGTAAATGCACTGTAATTAAGTACAGTGCTTAAGTAAATGCACTGTAATTAAGTACAGTGCTTAAGTAAATGTACTGTAATTAAGTACAGTGCTTAAGTAAATGTACTGTAATTAAGTACAGTGCTTAAGTAAATGCACTGAAATTAAGTACAGTGCTTAAGGTACAGTGCTTAAGTAAATGTACTGTAATTAAGTACAGTGCTTAAGTAAATGTACTGTAATTAAGTACAGTGCTTAAGTAAATGTACTGTAATTAAGTACAGTGCTTAAGTAAATGTACTGTAATTAAGTACAGTGCTTAAGTAAATGTACTGTAATTAAGTACAGTGCTTAAGTAAATGTACTGTAATTAAGTACAGTGCTTAAGTAAATGCACTGTAATTAAGTACAGTGCTTAAGTAAATGCACTGTAATTAAGTACAGTGCTTAAGTAAATGCACTGTAATTAAGTACAGTGCTTAAGTAAATGTACTGTAATTAAGTACAGTGCTTAAGTAAATGCACTGTAATTAAGTACAGTGCTTAAGTAAATGTACTGTAATTAAGTACAGTGCTTAAGTAAATGCACTGTAATTAAGTACAGTGCTTAAGTAAATGCACTGTAATTAAGTACAGTGCTTAAGTAAATGCACTGTAATTAAGTACAGTGCTTAAGTAAATGCACTGTAATTAAGTACAGTGCTTAAGTAAATGCACTGTAATTAAGTACAGTGCTTAAGTAAATGCACTGTAATTAAGTACAGTGCTTAAGTAAATGTACTGTAATTAAGTACAGTGCTTAAGTAAATGCACTGTAATTAAGTACAGTGCTTAAGTAAATGTACTGTAATTAAGTACAGTGCTTAAGTAAATGTACTGTACTGTACAGTGCTTAAGTAAATGTACTGTACTGTACAGTGCTTAAGTAAATGCACTGTAATTAAGTACAGTGCTTAAGTAAATGTACTGTAATTAAGTACAGTGCTTAAGTAAATGCACTGTAATTAAGTACAGTGCTTAAGTAAATGCACTGTAATTAAGTACAGTGCTTAAGTAAATGTACTGTAATTAAGTACAGTGCTTTTAAGTACAGTGCTTAAGTAAATGCACTGTAATTAAGTACAGTGCTTAAGTAAATGCACTGTAATTAAGTACAGTGCTTAAGTAAATGCACTGTAATTAAGTACAGTGCTTAAGTAAATGTACTGTAATTCAGTACAGTGCTTAAGTAAATGTACTGTAATTAAGTACAGTGCTTAAGTAAATGCACTGTAATTAAGTACAGTGCTTAAGTAAATGCACTGTAATTAAGTACAGTACTTAAGTAAATGCACTGTAATTAAGTACAGTGCTTAAGTAAATGTACTGTAATTAAGTACAGTGCTTAAGTAAATGTACTGTAATTAAGTACAGTGCTTAAGTAAATGCACTGTAATTAAGTACAGTGCTTAAGTAAATGTACTGTAATTAAGTACAGTGCTTAAGTAAATGTACTGTAATTAAGTACAGTGCTTAAGTAAATGCACTGTAATTAAGTACAGTGCTTAAGTAAATGCACTGTAATTAAGTACAGTGCTTAAGTAAATGTACTGTAATTAAGTACAGTGCTTAAGTAAATGTACTGTAATTAAGTACAGTGCTTAAGTAAATGTACTGTAATTAAGTACAGTGCTTAAGTAAATGTACTGTAATTAAGTACAGTGCTTAAGTAAATGCACTGTAATTAAGTACAGTGCTTAAGTAAATGTACTGTAATTAAGTACAGTGCTTAAGTAAATGTACTGTAATTAAGTACAGTGCTTAAGTAAATGCACTGTAATTAAGTACAGTGCTTAAGTAAATGCACTGTAATTAAGTACAGTGCTTAAGTAAATGTACTGTAATTAAGTACAGTGCTTAAGTAAATGTACTGTAATTAAGTACAGTGCTTAAGTAAATGTACTGTACTGTACAGTGCTTAAGTAAATGTACTGTACTGTACAGTGCTTAAGTAAATGCACTGTAATTAAGTACAGTGCTTAAGTAAATGTACTGTAATTAAGTACAGTGCTTAAGTAAATGCACTGTAATTAAGTACAGTGCTTAAGTAAATGCACTGTAATTAAGTACAGTGCTTAAGTAAATGCACTGTAATTAAGTACAGTGCTTAAGTAAATGTACTGTAATTAAGTACAGTGCTTAAGTAAATGTACTGTAATTAAGTACAGTGCTTAAGTAAATGCACTGAAATTAAGTACAGTGCTTAAGGTACAGTGCTTAAGTAAATGTACTGTAATTAAGTACAGTGCTTAAGTAAATGTACTGTAATTAAGTACAGTGCTTAAGTAAATGTACTGTAATTAAGTACAGTGCTTAAGTAAATGTACTGTAATTAAGTACAGTGCTTAAGTAAATGTACTGTAATTAAGTACAGTGCTTAAGTAAATGTACTGTAATTAAGTACAGTGCTTAAGTAAATGCACTGTAATTAAGTACAGTGCTTAAGTAAATGCACTGTAATTAAGTACAGTGCTTAAGTAAATGCACTGTAATTAAGTACAGTGCTTAAGTAAATGTACTGTAATTAAGTACAGTGCTTAAGTAAATGCACTGTAATTAAGTACAGTGCTTAAGTAAATGTACTGTAATTAAGTACAGTGCTTAAGTAAATGCACTGTAATTAAGTACAGTGCTTAAGTAAATGCACTGTAATTAAGTACAGTGCTTAAGTAAATGCACTGTAATTAAGTACAGTGCTTAAGTAAATGCACTGTAATTAAGTACAGTGCTTAAGTAAATGCACTGTAATTAAGTACGTGCTTAAGTAAATGCACTGTAATTAAGTACAGTGCTTAAGTAAATGTACTGTAATTAAGTACAGTGCTTAAGTAAATGCACTGTAATTAAGTACAGTGCTTAAGTAAATGTACTGTAATTAAGTACAGTGCTTAAGTAAATGTACTGTACTGTACAGTGCTTAAGTAAATGTACTGTACTGTACAGTGCTTAAGTAAATGCACTGTAATTAAGTACAGTGCTTAAGTAAATGTACTGTAATTAAGTACAGTGCTTAAGTAAATGCACTGTAATTAAGTACAGTGCTTAAGTAAATGCACTGTAATTAAGTACAGTGCTTAAGTAAATGTACTGTAATTAAGTACAGTGCTTTTAAGTACAGTGCTTAAGTAAATGCACTGTAATTAAGTACAGTGCTTAAGTAAATGCACTGTAATTAAGTACAGTGCTTAAGTAAATGCACTGTAATTAAGTACAGTGCTTAAGTAAATGTACTGTAATTCAGTACAGTGCTTAAGTAAATGTACTGTAATTAAGTACAGTGCTTAAGTAAATGCACTGTAATTAAGTACAGTGCTTAAGTAAATGCACTGTAATTAAGTACAGTACTTAAGTAAATGCACTGTAATTAAGTACAGTGCTTAAGTAAATGTACTGTAATTAAGTACAGTGCTTAAGTAAATGTACTGTAATTAAGTACAGTGCTTAAGTAAATGCACTGTAATTAAGTACAGTGCTTAAGTAAATGTACTGTAATTAAGTACAGTGCTTAAGTAAATGTACTGTAATTAAGTACAGTGCTTAAGTAAATGCACTGTAATTAAGTACAGTGCTTAAGTAAATGCACTGTAATTAAGTACAGTGCTTAAGTAAATGTACTGTAATTAAGTACAGTGCTTAAGTAAATGTACTGTAATTAAGTACAGTGCTTAAGTAAATGTACTGTAATTAAGTACAGTGCTTAAGTAAATGTACTGTAATTAAGTACAGTGCTTAAGTAAATGCACTGTAATTAAGTACAGTGCTTAAGTAAATGTACTGTAATTAAGTACAGTGCTTAAGTAAATGTACTGTAATTAAGTACAGTGCTTAAGTAAATGCACTGTAATTAAGTACAGTGCTTAAGTAAATGCACTGTAATTAAGTACAGTGCTTAAGTAAATGTACTGTAATTAAGTACAGTGCTTAAGTAAATGTACTGTAATTAAGTACAGTGCTTAAGTAAATGTACTGTACTGTACAGTGCTTAAGTAAATGTACTGTACTGTACAGTGCTTAAGTAAATGCACTGTAATTAAGTACAGTGCTTAAGTAAATGTACTGTAATTAAGTACAGTGCTTAAGTAAATGCACTGTAATTAAGTACAGTGCTTAAGTAAATGCACTGTAATTAAGTACAGTGCTTAAGTAAATGTACTGTAATTAAGTACAGTGCTTAAGTAAATGTACTGTAATTAAGTACAGTGCTTAAGTAAATGCACTGTAATTAAGTACAGTGCTTAAGTAAATGTACTGTAATTAAGTACAGTGCTTAAGTAAATGCACTGTAATTAAGTACAGTGCTTAAGTAAATGTACTGTAATTAAGTACAGTGCTTAAGTAAATGCACTGTAATTAAGTACAGTGCTTAAGTAAATGTACTGTAATTAAGTACAGTGCTTAAGTAAATGCACTGTAATTAAGTACAGTGCTTAAGTAAATGTACTGTAATTAAGTACAGTGCTTAAGTAAATGCACTGTAATTAAGTACAGTGCTTAAGTTAATGTACTGTAATTAAGTACAGTGCTTAAGTAAATGTACTGTAATTAAGTACAGTGCTTAAGTAAATGCACTGTAATTAAGTACAGTGCTTAAGTAAATGTACTGTAATTAAGTACAGTGCTTAAGTAAATGTACTGTAATTAAGTACAGTGCTTAAGTAAATGTACTGTAATTAAGTACAGTGCTTAAGTAAATGTACTGTAATTAAGTACAGTGCTTAAGTAAATGTACTGTAATTAAGTACAGTGCTTAAGTAAATGCACTGTAATTAAGTACAGTGCTTAAGTAAATGCACTGTAATTAAGTACAGTGCTTAAGTAAATGCACTGTAATTAAGTACAGTGCTTAAGTAAATGTACTGTAATTAAGTACAGTGCTTAAGTAAATGCACTGAAATTAAGTACAGTGCTTAAGTAAATGCACTGTAATTAAGTACAGTGCTTAAGTAAATGTACTGTAATTAAGTACAGTGCTTAAGTAAATGTACTGTAATTAAGTACAGTGCTTAAGTAAATGTACTGTAATTAAGTACAGTGCTTAAGTAAATGTACTGTAATTAAGTACAGTGCTTAAGTAAATGTACTGTAATTAAGTACAGTGCTTAAGTAAATGCACTGTAATTAAGTACAGTGCTTAAGTAAATGCACTGTAATTAAGTACAGTGCTTAAGTAAATGCACTGTAATTAAGTACAGTGCTTAAGTAAATGTACTGTAATTAAGTACAGTGCTTAAGTAAATGCACTGTAATTAAGTACAGTGCTTAAGTAAATGTACTGTAATTAAGTACAGTGCTTAAGTAAATGCACTGTAATTAAGTACAGTGCTTAAGTAAATGCACTGTAATTAAGTACAGTGCTTAAGTAAATGCACTGTAATTAAGTACAGTGCTTAAGTAAATGCACTGTAATTAAGTACAGTGCTTAAGTAAATGCACTGTAATTAAGTACAGTGCTTAAGTAAATGCACTGTAATTAAGTACGTGCTTAAGTAAATGCACTGTAATTAAGTACAGTGCTTAAGTAAATGTACTGTAATTAAGTACAGTGCTTAAGTAAATGCACTGTAATTAAGTACAGTGCTTAAGTAAATGTACTGTAATTAAGTACAGTGCTTAAGTAAATGCACTGTAATTAAGTACAGTGCTTTTAAGTACAGTGCTTAAGTAAATACACTGTAATTAAGTACAGTGCTTAAGTAAATGCACTGTAATTAAGTACAGTGCTTAAGTAAATGTACTGTAATTCAGTACAGTGCTTAAGTAAATGTACTGTAATTAAGTACAGTGCTTAAGTAAATGCACTGTAATTAAGTACAGTGCTTAAGTAAATGCACTGTAATTAAGTACAGTGCTTAAGTAAATGTACTGTAATTAAGTACAGTGCTTAAGTAAATGCACTGTAATTAAGTACAGTGCTTTTAAGTACAGTGCTTAAGTAAATACACTGTAATTAAGTACAGTGCTTAAGTAAATGCACTGTAATTAAGTACAGTGCTTAAGTAAATGTACTGTAATTCAGTACAGTGCTTAAGTAAATGTACTGTAATTAAGTACAGTGCTTAAGTAAATGCACTGTAATTAAGTACAGTGCTTAAGTAAATGCACTGTAATTAAGTACAGTGCTTAAGTAAATGCACTGTAATTAAGTACAGTGCTTAAGTAAATGTACTGTAATTAAGTACAGTGCTTAAGTAAATGTACTGTAATTAAGTACAGTGCTTAAGTAAATGCACTGTAATTAAGTACAGTGCTTAAGTAAATGTACTGTAATTAAGTACAGTGCTTAAGTAAATGTACTGTAATTAAGTACAGTGCTTAAGTAAATGCACTGTAATTAAGTACAGTGCTTAAGTAAATGCACTGTAATTAAGTACAGTGCTTAAGTAAATGTACTGTAATTAAGTACAGTGCTTAAGTAAATGTACTGTAATTAAGTACAGTGCTTAAGTAAATGTACTGTAATTAAGTACAGTGCTTAAGTAAATGTACTGTACTGTACAGTGCTTAAGTAAATGCACTGTAATTAAGTACAGTGCTTAAGTAAATGTACTGTAATTAAGTACAGTGCTTAAGTAAATGTACTGTAATTAAGTACAGTGCTTAAGTAAATGTACTGTAATTAAGTACAGTGCTTAAGTAAATGTACTGTAATTAAGTACAGTGCTTAAGTAAATGTACTGTAATTAAGTACAGTGCTTAAGTAAATGTACTGTAATTAAGTACAGTGCTTAAGTAAATGTACTGTAATTCAGTACAGTGCTTAAGTAAATGTACTGTAATTCAGTACAGTGCTTAAGTAAATGTACTGTAATTAAGTACAGTGCTTAAGTAAATGCACTGTAATTAAGTACAGTGCTTAAGTAAATGTACTGTAATTAGTACAGTGCTTAAGTAAATGTACTGTAATTAAGTACAGTGCTTAAGTAAATGCACTGTAATTAAGTACAGTGCTTAAGTAAATGCACTGTAATTAAGTACAGTGCTTAAGTAAATGCACTGTAATTAAGTACAGTGCTTAAGTAAATGTACTGTAATTAAGTACAGTGCTTAAGTAAATGTACTGTAATTAAGTACAGTGCTTAAGTAAATGCACTGTAATTAAGTACAGTGCTTAAGTAAATGTACTGTAATTAAGTACAGTGCTTAAGTAAATGTACTGTAATTAAGTACAGTGCTTAAGTAAATGCACTGTAATTAAGTACAGTGCTTAAGTAAATGTACTGTAATTAAGTACAGTGCTTAAGTAAATGTACTGTAATTAAGTACAGTGCTTAAGTAAATGTACTGTAATTAAGTACAGTGCTTAAGTAAATGTACTGTAATTAAGTACAGTGCTTAAGTAAATGTACTGTAATTAAGTACAGTGCTTAAGTAAATGCACTGTAATTAAGTACAGTGCTTAAGTAAATGTACTGTAATTAAGTACAGTGCTTAAGTAAATGTACTGTAATTAAGTACAGTGCTTAAGTAAATGTACTGTAATTAAGTACAGTGCTTAAGTAAATGTACTGTAATTAAGTACAGTGCTTAAGTAAATGTACTGTAATTAAGTACAGTGCTTAAGTAAATGCACTGTAATTAAGTACAGTGCTTAAGTAAATGTACTGTAATTAAGTACAGTGCTTAAGTAATGTACTGTAATTAAGTACAGTGCTTAAGTAAATGCACTGTAATTAAGTACAGTGCTTAAGTAAATGTACTGTAATTAAGTACAGTGCTTAAGTAAATGTACTGTAATTAAGTACAGTGCTTAAGTAAATGCACTGTAATTAAGTACAGTGCTTAAGTAAATGCACTGTAATTAAGTACAGTGCTTAAGTAAATGTACTGTAATTAAGTACAGTGCTTAAGTAAATGTACTGTAATTAAGTACAGTGCTTAAGTAAATGTACTGTAATTAAGTACAGTGCTTAAGTAAATGTACTGTAATTAGTACAGTGCTTAAGTAAATGCACTGTAATTAAGTACAGTGCTTAAGTAAATGTACTGTAATTAAGTACAGTGCTTAAGTAAATGTACTGTAATTAAGTACAGTGCTTAAGTAAATGTACTGTAATTAAGTACAGTGCTTAAGTAAATGTACTGTAATTAAGTACAGTGCTTAAGTAAATGTACTGTAATTAAGTACAGTGCTTAAGTAAATGTACTGTAATTAAGTACAGTGCTTAAGTAAATGTACTGTAATTAAGTACAGTGCTTAAGTAAATGTCACTGTAATTAAGTACAGTGCTTAAGTAAATGTACTGTAATTAAGTACAGTGCTTAAGTAAATGTACTGTAATTAAGTACAGTGCTTAAGTAAATGCACTGTAATTAAGTACAGTGCTTAAGTAAATGCTACTGTAATTAAGTACAGTGCTTAAGTAAATGTACTGTAATTAAGTACAGTGCTTAAGTAAATGCACTGTAATTAAGTACAGTGCTTAAGTAAATGCACTGTAATTAAGTACAGTGCTTAAGTAAATGCACTGTAATTAAGTACAGTGCTTAAGTAAATGTACTGTAATTAAGTACAGTGCTTAAGTAAATGTACTGTAATTAAGTACAGTGCTTAAGTAAATGCACTGTAATTAAGTACAGTGCTTAAGTAAATGTACTGTAATTAAGTACAGTGCTTAAGTAAATGTACTGTAATTAAGTACAGTGCTTAAGTAAATGCACTGTAATTAAGTACAGTGCTTAAGTAAATGCACTGTAATTAAGTACAGTGCTTAAGTAAATGTACTGTAATTAAGTACAGTGCTTAAGTAAATGTACTGTAATTAAGTACAGTGCTTAAGTAAATGTACTGTAATTAAGTACAGTGCTTAAGTAAATGTACTGTAATAGTACAGTGCTTAAGTAAATGCACTGTAATTAAGTACAGTGCTTAAGTAAATGTACTGTAATTAAGTACAGTGCTTAAGTAAATGTACTGTAATTAAGTACAGTGCTTAAGTAAATGTACTGTAATTAAGTACAGTGCTTAAGTAAATGTACTGTAATTAAGTACAGTGCTTAAGTAAATGTACTGTAATTAAGTACAGTGCTTAAGTAAATGTACTGTAATTAAGTACAGTGCTTAAGTAAATGTACTGTAATTAAGTACAGTGCTTAAGTAAATGTACTGTAATTAAGTACAGTGCTTAAGTAAATGTACTGTAATTAAGTACAGTGCTTAAGTAAATGTACTGTAATTAAGTACAGTGCTTAAGTAAATGTACTGTAATTAAGTACAGTGCTTAAGTAAATGTACTGTAATTAAGTACAGTGCTTAAGTAAATGTACTGTAATTAAGTACAGTGCTTAAGTAAATGCACTGTAATTAAGTACAGTGCTTAAGTAAATGCACTGTAATTAAGTACAGTGCTTAAGTAAATGTACTGTAATTAAGTACAGTGCTTAAGTAAATGCACTGTAATTAAGTACAGTGCTTAAGTAAATGCACTGTAATTAAGTACAGTGCTTAAGTAAATGTACTGTAATTAAGTACAGTGCTTAAGTAAATGTACTGTAATTAAGTACAGTGCTTAAGTAAATGTACTGTAATTAAGTACAGTGCTTAAGTAAATGTACTGTAATTAAGTACAGTGCTTAAGTAAATGTACTGTAATTAAGTACAGTGCTTAAGTAAATGCACTGTAATTAAGTACAGTGCTTAAGTAAATGTACTGTAATTAAGTACAGTGCTTAAGTAAATGTACTGTAATTAAGTACAGTGCTTAAGTAAATGCACTGTAATTAAGTACAGTGCTTAAGTAAATGCACTGTAATTAAGTACAGTGCTTAAGTAAATGTACTGTAATTAAGTACAGTGCTTAAGTAAATGTACTGTAATTAAGTACAGTGCTTAAGTAAATGTACTGTAATTAAGTACAGTGCTTAAGTAAATGTACTGTAATTAAGTACAGTGCTTAAGTAAATGTACTGTAATTAAGTACAGTGCTTAAGTAAATGCACTGTAATTAAGTACAGTGCTTAAGTAAATGCACTGTAATTAAGTACAGTGCTTAAGTAAATGTACTGTAATTAAGTACAGTGCTTAAGTAAATGTACTGTAATTAAGTACAGTGCTTAAGTAAATGTACTGTAATTAAGTACAGTGCTTAAGTAAATGCACTGTAATTAAGTACAGTGCTTAAGTAAATGCACTGTAATTAAGTACAGTGCTTAAGTAAATGTACTGTAATTAAGTACAGTGCTTAAGTAAATGCACTGTAATTAAGTACAGTGCTTAAGTAAATGTACTGTAATTAAGTACAGTGCTTAAGTAAATGCACTGTAATTAAGTACAGTGCTTAAGTAAATGCTACTGTAATTAAGTACAGTGCTTAAGTAAATGTACTGTAATTAAGTACAGTGCTTAAGTAAATGCACTGTAATTAAGTACAGTGCTTAAGTAAATGCACTGTAATTAAGTACAGTGCTTAAGTAAATGTACTGTAATTAAGTACAGTGCTTAAGTAAATGCACTGTAATTAAGTACAGTGCTTAAGTAAATGCACTGTAATTAAGTACAGTGCTTAAGTAAATGCACTGTAATTAAGTACAGTGCTTAAGTAAATGCACTGTAATTAAGTACAGTGCTTAAGTAAATGCACTGTAATTAAGTACAGTGCTTAAGTAAATGCACTGTAATTAAGTACAGTGCTTAAGTAAATGCACTGTAATTAAGTACAGTGCTTAAGTAAATGCACTGTAATTAAGTACAGTGCTTAAGTAAATGTACTGTAATTAAGTACAGTGCTTAAGTAAATGCACTGTAATTAAGTACAGTGCTTAAGTAAATGCACTGTAATTAAGTACAGTGCTTAAGTAAATGCACTGTAATTAAGTACAGTGCTTAAGTAAATGCACTGTAATTAAGTACAGTGCTTAAGTAAATGCACTGTAATTAAGTACAGTGCTTAAGTAAATGCACTGTAATTAAGTACGTGCTTAAGTAAATGCACTGTAATTAAGTACAGTGCTTAAGTAAATGTACTGTAATTAAGTACAGTGCTTAAGTAAATGCACTGTAATTAAGTACAGTGCTTAAGTAAATGTACTGTAATTAAGTACAGTGCTTAAGTAAATGCACTGTAATTAAGTACAGTGCTTTTAAGTACAGTGCTTAAGTAAATGCACTGTAATTAAGTACAGTGCTTAAGTAAATGCACTGTAATTAAGTACAGTGCTTAAGTAAATGCACTGTAATTAAGTACAGTGCTTAAGTAAATGTACTGTAATTCAGTACAGTGCTTAAGTAAATGTACTGTAATTAAGTACAGTGCTTAAGTAAATGCACTGTAATTAAGTACAGTGCTTAAGTAAATGCACTGTAATTAAGTACAGTGCTTAAGTAAATGCACTGTAATTAAGTACAGTGCTTAAGTAAATGTACTGTAATTAAGTACAGTGCTTAAGTAAATGTACTGTAATTAAGTACAGTGCTTAAGTAAATGCACTGTAATTAAGTACAGTGCTTAAGTAAATGTACTGTAATTAAGTACAGTGCTTAAGTAAATGTACTGTAATTAAGTACAGTGCTTAAGTAAATGCACTGTAATTAAGTACAGTGCTTAAGTAAATGTACTGTAATTAAGTACAGTGCTTAAGTAAATGTACTGTAATTAAGTACAGTGCTTAAGTAAATGTACTGTACTGTACAGTGCTTAAGTAAATGCACTGTAATTAAGTACAGTGCTTAAGTAAATGTACTGTAATTAAGTACAGTGCTTAAGTAAATGTACTGTAATTAAGTACAGTGCTTAAGTAAATGTACTGTAATTAAGTACAGTGCTTAAGTAAATGTACTGTAATTAAGTACAGTGCTTAAGTAAATGTACTGTAATTAAGTACAGTGCTTAAGTAAATGTACTGTAATTAAGTACAGTGCTTAAGTAAATGTACTGTAATTAAGTACAGTGCTTAAGTAAATGTACTGTAATTAAGTACAGTGCTTAAGTAAATGTACTGTAATTAAGTACAGTGCTTAAGTAAATGTACTGTAATTCAGTACAGTGCTTAAGTAAATGTACTGTAATTAAGTACAGTGCTTAAGTAAATGCACTGTAATTAAGTACAGTGCTTAAGTAAATGCACTGTAATTAAGTACAGTGCTTAAGTAAATGCACTGTAATTAAGTACAGTGCTTAAGTAAATGCACTGTAATTAAGTACAGTGCTTAAGTAAATGCACTGTAATTAAGTACAGTGCTTAAGTAAATGTACTGTAATTAAGTACAGTGCTTAAGTAAATGTACTGTAATTAAGTACAGTGCTTAAGTAAATGTACTGTAATTAAGTACAGTGCTTAAGTAAATGCACTGTAATTAAGTACAGTGCTTAAGTAAATGCACTGTAATTAAGTACAGTGCTTAAGTAAATGCACTGTAATTAAGTACAGTGCTTAAGTAAATGCACTGTAATTAAGTACAGTGCTTAAGTAAATGTACTGTAATTAAGTACAGTGCTTAAGTAAATGTACTGTAATTAAGTACAGTGCTTAAGTAAATGCACTGTAATTAAGTACAGTGCTTAAGTAAATGTACTGTAATTAAGTACAGTGCTTAAGTAAATGTACTGTAATTAAGTACAGTGCTTAAGTAAATGTACT